>NW_024757310.1:0-19286 GCF_018991925.1 Homarus americanus | reverse complement strand
TGTACCAGGGAGGGTTAGCTTCACTATCACCACCGTGGGAGTGTGTGTACCTTGGAGCGTTTGGTTCACCATCACCACCGTGGAAGTGTGTGTACCAGGGAGCGTTAGGTTCACCATCACCACCGTGGGATTGTGTGTACCAGATAGCGTTAGGTTCACCATCACCACCGTCGGAGTGTGTGTACCAGGAAGCGGTAGGTTCACCATCGTGGGTGTCTGTGTACCAGGGAGCGTTAGGTTCACCATCACCACCGTGGGAGTGTGTGTACCAAGGAGCGTTAGGTTCGCCATCACCACCGTGGGAGTGTGTGTACCAGGGAGCGTTAGGTTCACCATCACCACCGTGGTAGTGTGTGTATCAGGGAGCGTTAGGTTCACCATCACCACCTTGCGAGTGTGTGTACCAGGGAGGATTAGGTTCACCATCCCCACCGTGGGAGTGTGTGTACCAGGGAGCGTTAGGTTCACCACCGTGGGAGTGTGTGTGTTCCAGGGAGCATTAGGTTCACCACTGTGGGAGTGTGTGTACCAGGGAGCATTATGTTCACCATCAACACCATGGGAGTGTATGTAAGAGGGAGCATTAGGTTCACTATCACCACCTTGAGCGTGTGTGCACCAGGGAGCGTTAGGTTCACCATCACCAACGTGGGAGTGTGTGTACCAGGGAGCGTTAGGTTCACCAGCACCACCGTGGGAGTGTATGTACCAGGGAGCGTTAGGTTCACCATCACCACCTTGCGAGTGTGTGTACCAGGGAGGGTTAGGTTCACCATCACCACCGTGGGAATGTGTGTACCAGGGAGCGTTAGGTTCTCGATCACCACCGTGTGGGTGTGTACCAGGAAGCGTTAGATTCACCATCACCACCCTGGGAGTGCGTGTACCAGGGAGGGTTAGCTTCACCATCACCACCGTGGGAGTGTGTGTACCTTGGAGCGTTTGGTTCACCATCACCACCGTGGAAGTGTGTGTACCAGGGAGCGTTAGGTTCACCATCACCACCGTGGGAGTGTGTGTACCAGATAGCGTTAGGTTCACCATCACCACCGTGGGAGTATGTGTACCAGGAAGCGTTAGGTTCACCATCGTGGGTGTCTGTGTACCAGGGAGCGTTAGGTTTACCATCACCACCGTGGGAGTGTGTGTACCAGGGAGCATTAGGTTCACGGTCACCACCGTGGGAGTGTGTGTACCATTGAGCGTTAGGTTCACCTTCACCACCGTGGGAGTGTGTGTGTAAGAGGGAGCATTAGGTTCTCACTATCACCACTGTGAGAGTGTGTGTGCACTAGGGAGCATTAGGTTCACCATCACCACTGTGGGAATGTGTATACCAGGGAGCGTTAGGTTCACCATCACCACCGTGTGAGTGTGTGTACCAGGGAGCGTTAGGTTCACCATCACCACCTTGGGAGTGTGTGTACCAGGGAGGGTTAGGTTCACCATCACCACCGTGGGAGTGTGTGTACCAGGGAGCGTTAGGTTCACCACAGTAGGAGTGTGTGTGTACTAGGGAGCATTAGGTTCACCACCGTGGGAGTGTGTGTACCAGGGAGCATTATGTTCACCATCAACACCATGGGAGTGTGTGTAAGAGGGAGCATTAGGTTCACCATCACCACCGTGAGAGAGTGTGCACCAGGGAGCGTTAGGTTCACCGTCACCACCGTGGGAGTGTGTGTACCAGGGAGCGTTAGGTTCACCATCACCACCGTGGGAGTGTGTGTACCAGATAGCGTTAGGTTCACCTTCACCACCGTGGGAGTGTGTGTACCAGGTAGCGACAGGTTCACCATCACCACCATGCGAGTGTGTGTACCATGGAGCATGAGGTTCACCATCACCACCGTGGGAGTGTATGCACCAGGGAGCATTAGGTTCACCATCACCACCGTGGGAGTGTGTGTACCAGGGAGCGTTAGGAAGTCAAATATCACCACCCAGTGAGTGTAAAAAAAAACCAGGAGGGTTAGGGTTCACCATCAACACTGTGGGAGTGTGTGTACCAGGAGCGTTAGGTTCACCACCGTGGGAGTGTGTGTGTGTGTACCAGGAGCATTAGGTTCACCAATGTGGGGAGTGTGTATACCAGGGAGCAAGAGGTTCCCACCATCACCACTGTGGGAGTGTGTGTGTACCAGGGAGCATTAGGTTCACCACCGTGGGAGTCTGTGTACCAGGGAGCGTTAGGTTCACCATCACCACCGTATGAGTGTGTGTACCAGGGAGCGTTAGATTCACCATGACCACCGTGGGAGTGTGTGTACCAGGCAGCGTTAGGTTCACCATCTCCACTGTGGGAGTGTGCGTACCAGGGAGCGTTAGGTTCACCATCACCACCGTGGGAGTGTGTGTACCACGGAGCAATAGGTACACCATCACCACAGTGGGAGTTTGTGTACCAGGGAGTGTTAGGTTCACCACCGTGGAGTGTGTGTGTACCAGGGAGCATTAGGTTCACCACTGTGGGAGTGTGTATACCAGGGAGCACAGTGTTCTCACTCATCAACACCAGAAGTGTTTTTTTGTAAGAGGGAGCATTAGACTACCATCACCACCAGAGAGTGTGCACCAGGAGCACAGGGTTCACCATCACCACTGTGGGAGTGTGTGTACCAGGTTGCGTTAGGATCACCATCACCCGTGTGGGAGTGTGTGTGTACTAGGGAGCGTTAGGTTCAACGCCGTGTGAGTGTTTGTACCAGGGAGCGTTACGTTTACCATCACCACCGTGGGAGTGTGTACCAGGGAGCATTAGGTTCACCATCACCACTGTGGGAGTGTGTGTACCAGGAGCTTAAGTTTCACCACACCAGAGTGTGTGGGGTACTCTTGGAGCGTTTGTTCACCATCACTACCGTGGAAGTGTGTGTGTACTAGGGAGCGTTAGGTTCACCTCATCACCACCGTGGGAGTGTGTGTACCAGATAGCGTTAGGTTCACCATCACCACCGTAGGAGTGTGTGTACCAAGGAGCGTTAGGTTCACCATCACCACCGTGGGAGTGTGTGTACCAGGGAGCGTAAGGTTCACCATCACCACCGTGGGAGTGTGTGTACCAGGGAGCGTTAGGTTCACCATCACCACCTTGCGAGTGTGTGTACCAGGGAGGATTAGGTTAACCATCCTCACCGTGGGAGTGTGTGTATCAGGGAGCGTTAGGTTCACCACCGTGGGAGTGTGTGTGTACCAGGGAGTATAAGGTTCACCACTGTGGGAGTGTGTGTACCAGGGAGCATTATGTTCACCATGAACACCATGGGAGTGTGTGTAAGAGGGAGCATTAGGTTCACTAACACCACCGTGAGAGTGTGTGCACCAGGGAGCATTAGGTTCACCATCACCACCGTGGGAGTTTGTGTACCAGGGAGTTTTAGGTTCACCAGCACCACCGTGGGAGTGTGTGTACCAGGGAGCGTTAGGTTTACCATCACCACACTGGGAGTGTGAGTACCAGGGGGCGCTAGGTTCACCATCATCGGTGTCTGTGAACGAGGGAGCGTTAGGTTCACCATCACCACCGTGGGAGTGTGTGCACCAGGGAGCGTTAGGTTCACCGTCACCACCTTGGGAGTGTGTGTACCAGGGAGCGTTAGGTTCACCATCACCACCGTGGGAGTGTGTGTACCAGATAGCGTTAGGTTCACCATCACCACCATGGGAGTGTGTGTACCATGGAGCATGAGGTTCACCATCACCACCGTGGGAGTGTATGTACCAGGGAGCGTTAGGTTCATCATCACCACCGTGGGAGTGTGTGTACCAGGGAGCGTTAGGTTCACCATCACCACCTTGTGAGTGTGTGTACCAGGGAGGGTTAGGTTCACCATCACCACTGTGGGAGTGTGTGTACCAGGGAGCGTTAGGTTCACCACCGTGGGAGTGTGTGTGTACCAGGGAGCATTTGGTTCACCACCGTGGGAGTGTGTATACTAGGGAGCGTTAGGTTCACCATCACCACCGTGGGAGTGTGTGTACCAGATAGCGTTAGGTTCACCTTCACCACCGTGGGAGTGTGTGTACCAGGTAGCGACAGGTTCACCATCACCACCATGGGAGTGTGTGTACCATGGAGCACGAGGTTCACCATCACCACCGTGGGAGTGTGTGTACCAGGAAACGTTAGGTTCACCTTTTCATCACTCACCGTGGAGTGTGTGTGTACCAGGAGCAAGCATAGGTTCACTATCACCACCTTTGCGAGGGTGTGTACCAGGAGGTTAGGCTCACCATCACCACTGTGGGAGTGTGTGTACCAGGAGTAGGTTCACCACCGTGGGAGGTGTGTGTGTACCAGGGAGCATTAGGTTCACCACCGTGGGAGTGTATACCAGGACATTATAACCACCATCACCACCGTGGCAGTGTGTGTACCATGGAGCGTTAGGTTCACCATCACCACCGTGGGAGGGTGTGTACGAGGGAGCGTTAGGTTCACCGTCACCACCGTAGGAGTGTGTGTACCAGGGAGCGTTAGTTTCACCATCACCACCGTGGGAGTGTGTGTACCAGGGAGCGTTAGGGTCATCTTCACCACCGTAGGAGAGTGTGTACCAGGGAGGGTCCGGTTCACCATCACCACCTTGGGAGTGTGTGTACCAGGGAGGGTTAGGTTCACCATCACCACCGTGGGAGTGTGTGTACCAGGGAACTTTAGGTTCACCGCCGTGGGAGTGTGTGTACCAGGGTGCGTTAGGTTTACCATCACCACGGTGGGAGTGTGTTTAGCAGGGAGCGTTAGGTTCACCATCACCACCTTGGGAGTGTGTGTACCAGGGAGCGTTAGGTTCACCATCACCACCGTGGGAGTGTGTGTACCAGATAGCGTTAGGTTCACCATCACCACCATGGGAGTGTGTGTACCAGGAAGCGTTTGGTTCACCATCGAGGGTGTCTGTGTACCAGGGAGCGTTAGGTTCACCATCACCACCGTGGGAGTGTGTTTACTAGGGAGCGTTAGGTTCACCGTCACCACCGTAGGAGTATGTGTACCAAGGAGCGTTAGTTTCACCTTCACCACCGTGGGAGTGTGTTTAACAGGGAGCGTTAGGTTCATCATCACCACCATGGGAGTGTGTGTACCAGGGACCGTGAGGTTCACCATCACCATCGTGGGAGTGTGTGTGCCAAGGAGCGTTAGGTTCACCATCGTGGGTGTCTGTGTACCAGGGAGGTTTAGGTTCACAATCATCACCGTGGGAGGTGTGTACTCAAGGAGCGTTAGTTTTCACCATCACCACCTTGGGAGTGTGTGTACCAGGGAGAGTTAGGTTCACCATCACCATCGTGGGAGTGTGTGTACCAGGAAGCGTTATGTTTACCATCATCACCGTGGGAGTGTGTGTACCAGGGAGCGTTAGGTTCACCATCACCACCTTGGGAGTGTGTGTACCTGGGAGCGTTAGGTTTACCATCACCACCGTGGGAGTGTGTGTACCAGGGAGCGTTAGGTTCACCGTCACCACCATGGGAGTGTGTGTACCAGGGAGCGTTAGGATCACCATCACCACCATTGGGTGTGTGTGGCACCAGGGGTGTGTGGGTTCTGCCGTGTGGTGTGTACCAGTGTGGGCGTTGGGTTCACCATCACCATGTTGATGTGTGTGTACCACGGGCGTTGGGTTCACCATCACCATCGTGGGGTGTGTGTGTACCAGTAAGCGTTATGTTTACATCATCACCGTGAAGTGTGTGTGTACCGGGGAGCGTTGGTTCTCATCTACCGTGAGGGAGTGTGTGTGCCAGGGGTGTTAGGTTCACCGCCAGGTAGCAGGAGTGTGTGTTGTGCAGGAACGTGGGTTCACCATCACCATCGTGGGAGTGTGTGTACCAAGGAGCGTTGGGTTCACCATCACCACCGTGGGAGTGTGTGTACCAGGGAGCGTTACTTTCACCATCACCACCGTGGGAGTGTGTGTATCCGGGAGCGTTAGGTTCACCCCCGTGGGAGTGTGTGTGTACCAGGGAGCATTAGGTTCACCACTGTGGGAGTGTGTGTACCAGGGAGCATTATGTTCACCATCAACACCATGGGAGTGTGTGTAAGAGGGAGCATTAGGTTCACTATCACCACTGTGAGAGTGTGTGCACTAGGGAGCATTAGGTTCACCATCACCACCGTGGGAGTGTGTGTATCCGGGAGCGTTAGGTTCACCCCCGTGGGAGTGTATGTGTACCAGGGAGCATTATGTTCACCACTGTGGGAGTGTGTGTACCAGGGAGCATTATGTTCACCATCAACACCATGGGAGTGTGTGTAAGAGGGAGCATTAGGTTCACTATCACCACTGTAGAGAGTGTGCACTAGGAGCTGGGTCACCATCACCACCGTGAAGTGTGTGTATCCAGGGGGCGTTAGGTTCACCCCCAAGTGGGGTGTATGTGTATTGCCAGGGAGCATTATGTTCACCCACTGTAGAGTGTGTGTACCCAGGACATTATGTTCACCATCAACACCATGTTAGTGTGTGTGTAGAGAGAGCTTGTGGGATTTACTATCACCACTGTGAGTGTTGCACCAGGGAAGCATGGGTTCACCATCACCACCGTGGGAGTGTGTGCAGGAGCGTTAGGTTCACCAACTTCACAAAGAGCTGAGTGTGTGTACCAGTGATGGTGAGGTTCACAGTCACCACCGTGGGAGTGTGTGTACCAGGGAGCGTTAAGTTCACCATCACCACCGTGGGGGTGTGTGTACCAGGGAGCGATAGGTTCACCATCACCACCTTGGGAGTGTGTGTACCAGATAGCGTTAGGTTCACCCTCGCCACCGTGGGAGTGTGTGTACCAGGGAGTGTTAGGTTCACCGCCGTGGGAGTGTGTGTACCAGGGAGCATTAGGTTCACCATCACCACCGTGAGAGTGTGTGTACCAGGGAGCGTTAGGTTCACCATCACCACCGTGGGAGTTTGTGTCCCAGGGAGCGTTAGGTTTACCACTATCGTGGAGTGTAAATTATGGAAGTGTTGTTTCAGCCTGGGACCACAACCGTGGGAGTGTGTATCCGGGAGCGTTAGGTTCACCCCCGTGGGAGTGTATGTGTACCAGGGAGCATTATGTTCACCACTGTGGGAGTGTGTGTACCAGGGAGCATTATGTTCACCATCAACACCATGGGAGTGTGTGTAAGAGGGAGCATTAGGTTCACTATCACCACTGTGAGAGTGTGTGCACCAGGGAGCATTAGGTTCACCATCACCACCGTGGGAGTGTGTGCACCAGGGAGCGTTAGGTTCACCAGCACCACCGTGGGAGTGTGTGTACCAGTGATGGTGAGGTTCACAGTCACCACCGTGGGAGTGTGTGTACCAGGGAGCATTAGGTTCACTACTGTGGGAGTGTGTGTACCAGGGAGCATTATGTTGACCATCAACACCATGGGAGTGTGTGTAAGAGGGAGCATTAGGTTCACCATCACCACCGTGAGAGTGTGTGCACCAGGGAGCGTTAGGTTCACCGTCACCACCGTGGGAGTGTGTGTACCAGGGAGCGTTAGGTTTACCATCACCACCGTGGAAGTGTGTGTACCAGATAGCGTTAGGTTCACCCTCACCACCGTGGGAGTGTGTGTACCAGGTAGCGATAGGTTCACCATCACCACCATTGGAGTGTGTGTGTACCAGGGTGTGTTAGGTTCACCGCCGTGTGAGTGTGTGTACCAGTGAGCGTTAGGTTCACCATCACCATCGTGGGAGTGTGTGTACCACGGAGCGTTAGGTTCACCATCGCCGCCGTGGGAGTGTGTGTACCAGGGAGCGTTAGGTTCACCATCACCACCATGGGAGTGTGTGTACCTGGGAGCGATAGGTTCACCATCACCACCGTGGGAGTGTGTGTACCAGGGAGCAATAGGTTCACCACTGTGGGAGTGTGTGTACCAGGGAGCATTATGTTCACCATCAACACCATGGGAGTGTTTGTAAGAGGGAGCATTAGGTTCACTATCACCACTGTGAGAGTGTGTGCACCAGGGAGCGTTAGGTTCACCAGCACCACCCTGGGAGTGTGTGTACCAGGGATGTTGAGGTTCACCGTTACCACCGTGGGAGTGTGTGTACCAGGGAGCGTAAGGTTCACCATCACCACCGTGGGAGTGTGTGTACCAGGGAGCGATAGGTTCCCCATCACCACCTTGGGAGTGTGTTTACCAGATAGCGTTAGGTTCACCCTCACCACCGTGGGAGTGTGTGTACCAGGTAGCGATAGGTTCACCATCACCACCATGGGAGTGTGTGTACCAGGGAGCGTTAGGATCAACATCACCACCATTGGAGTGTGTGTGTACCAGGGTGTGTTAGGTTCACCGCCGTGTGAGTGTGTGTACCAGTGAGCGTTAGGTTCACCATCACCATCGTGGGAGTGTGTGTACCACGGAGCGCTACGTTCACCATCACCACCGTGGGAGTGTGTGTACCAGGGAGCGTTAGGTTCACCATCACCACCGTGGGAGTGTGTGTACCTGGGAGGGTTCACCATCACCACCGTGGGAGTGTGTGTACCAGGAGCGTTAGGTTCACCATCACCACCGTGGGAGTATGTGTACCATGGAGCGTTAGGTTCACCATCACCACCTTGGGAGTGTGTGTTCCAGTGAGGGTTAGGTTCACCATCACCACCGTGGGAGTGTGTGTACCAGGGAGCATTATGTTCACCATCAACACCATGGGAGTGTGTGTAAGAGGGAGCATTAGGTTCACCATCACCACCGTGAGAGTGTGTGCACCAGGGATTGTTACGTTCACCATTACCACCGTAGGGGTGTGTGTACCAGGGAGCGTTACGTTCACCATCACCACCGTAGGAGTGTCTGTACCAGGTTGCGTTAGGATCACCATCACCACCGTGGGAGTGTGTGTGTACCAGGGTGCGTTAGGTTCACCGCCGTGTGAGTGTGTGTACCAGGGAGGATTAGGTTCACCATCCCCACCGTGGGAGTGTGTGTACCAGGGAGCGTTAGGTTCACCTTCGTGGGAGTGTGTGTGTACCAGGGAGCATTAGGTTCACCACTGTGGGAGTGTGTGTACCAGGGAGCATTATGTTGACCATCAACACCATGGGAGTGTGTGTAAGAGGGAGCATTAGGTTCACTATCACCACCGTGAGAGTGTGTGCACCAGGGAGCATTAGGTTCACCATCACCACCGTGGGAGTGTGTGTACCAGGGAGCGTTAGGTTCACCAGCACCACCGTGGGAGTGTGTGTACCAGGGAGCGTTAGGTTAACCATCACCACCTTGCGAGTGTGTGTACCAGGGAGGGTTAGGTTCACCATCACCACCGTGGGAGTGTGTGTACCAGGGAGCGTTAGGTTCACCACCGTGGGAGTGTGTGTGCACCAGGGAGCATTAGGTTCACTACTGTGGGAGTGTGTGTACCAGGGAGCATTATGTTCACCATCAACACCATGGGAGTGTGTGTAAGAGGGAGCATTAGGTTCACCATCACCACCGTGAGAGTGTGTGCACTAGGGAGCGTTAGGTTCACCGTCACCACCGTGGGAGTGTGTGTACCAGGGAGCGTTAGGTTTACCATCACCACCGTGGGAGTGTGTGTACCAGATAGCGTTAGGTTCACCCTCACCACCGTGGGAGTGTGTGTACCAGGTAGCGATAGGTTCACCATCACCACCATTGGAGTGTGTGTGTACCACGGTGTGTTAGGTTCACCGCCGTGTGAGTGTGTGTACCAGTGAGCGTTAGGTTCACCATCACCATCGTGGGAGTGTGTGTACCACGGAGCGTTAGGTTCACCATCACCGCCGTGAGAGTGTGTGTACCAGGGAGCGTTAGGTTCACCATCACCACCGTGGGAGTGTGTGTACCTGGGAGCGTTAGGTTCACCACCACCGTGGGAGTGTGTGTACCAGGGAGCGTTACCATCACCACCGTGGGAGGTGGATCGTTAGGTTCACCATCACCACCTTGGGAGTGTGTGTACCTGGGAGCGTTAGGTTCACCATCACCACCGTGGGAGTGTGTGTACCAGGAAGCGTTAGGTTCACCATTGTGGGTGTCTGTGTCCCAGGGAGCGTTAGGTTCACCATCACCACCGTGGGAGTGTGTGTACCAAGGAGCGTTAGGTTCACCATCACCACCGTGGGAGTGTGTGTACCAGGAAGCGTTACTTTCACCATCATCACCGTGGGAGTGTGTGTATCCGGGAGCGTTAGGTTCACCCCCGTGGGAGTGTGTGTGTACCAGGGAGCATTAGGTTCACCACTGTGGGAGTGTGTGTACCATGGAGCATTATGTTCACCATCAACACCATGGGAGTGTGTGTAAGAGGGAGCATTAGGTTCACTATCACCACTGTGAGAGTGTGTGCACCAGGGAGCATTAGGTTCACCATCACCACCGTGGGAGTGTGTGCACCAGGAAGCGTTAGGTTCACCAGCACCACCGTGGGAGTGTGTGTACCAGGGATGGTGAGGTTCACCGTCACCACCGTGGGAGTGTGTGTACCAGGGAGCGTTAGGTTCACCATCACCACCGTGGGAGTGTGTGTACCAGGGAGCGATAGGTTCACCATCACCACCTTGGGAGTGTGTGTACGAGGGAGCGTTAGTTTCACCATCACCACTGTGGGTGTGTGTGTACCAGGGAGCGTTAGGTTCACCATCACCACCGTGGGAGTGTGTGTACCAGGGAGCGTTAGGTTCACCATCACCACCATGGGAGTGTGTTCCAGGGAGCATTAGGTTCACCATCACCACTGTGGGTGTGTGTGTACCAGGGAGCGTTAGGTTCACCATCACCAACGTGGGAGTGTGTGTACCAGGGAGCATTAGGTTCACCACTGTGGGAGTGTGTGTACCAGGGAGCATTATGTTCACCATCAACACCATGGGAGTGTGTGTAAGAGGGAGCATTAGGTTCACTATGACCACTGTGAGAGTGTGTGCACCAGGGAGCATTAGGTACACCATCACCACCGTGGGAGTGTGTGCACCACGGAGCGTTATGTTCACCAGCACCACTGTAGGAGTGTGTGTTCCAGGGATGATGAGGTTCACCGTCACCACCGTGGGAGTGTGTGTACCAGGGAGCGTTAGGTTCACCATCACCACCGTGGGAGTGTGTGTACCAGGGAGCGATAGGTTCCCCATCACCACCTTGGGAGTGTGTGTACCAGATAGCATTAGGTTCACCCTCACCACCGTGGGAGTGTGTGTACCAGGTAGCGATAGGTTCACCATCACCAACATGGGAGTGTGAGTACCAGGGAGCGTTAGGATCACCATCACCACCATTGGAGTGTGTGTGTACCAGGGTGTGTTAAGTTCACCGCCGTGTGAGTGTGTGTACCAGTGAGCGTTAGGTTCAACATCACCACCTTGGGAGTGTGTGTTACAGTGAGGGTTAGGTTCACCATCACCACCATGGGAGTGTGTGTACCAGGGAGCATTATGTTCACCATCAACACCATGGGAGTGTGTGTAAGAGGGAGCATTAGGTTCACCATCACCACCGTGAGAGTGTGTGCACCAGGGAGCGTTACGTTCACCATTACCACCGTAGGGGTGTGTGTACCAGGGAGCGTTACGTTCACCATCACCACCGTAGGAGTGTCTGTACCAGGTTGCGTTAGGATCACCATCACCACCGTGGGAGTGTGTGTACCAGGGTGCGTTAGGTTCACCGCCGTGTGAGTGTGTGTACCAGGGAGCGTAAGGATCACCATAACCACCGTGGGAGTGTGTGTACCACGGAGCGTTAGGTTCACCATCACTACCGTGGAGTGTGTGTACTAGGAATGTTAGATTCACCCATCACCACTGTGGGAGTGTGTGTACCAGGGAGCGTTAGGGTTCACCATCACCACTGTGGGAGTGTACAGGGAGATTAGGTTCACCATCACCACTGTGGGAGTGTGTACCAGGGAGCGTTAGGTTCACCGGTCACCACCGTGGAGTGTGTGGTAACAGGGAGTTAGGGTCAAATTACCCACCATCGTGGGAAAAATTGCAGGTGCTGCTAGGGTTCACTGCAGGGAGTGTGTGTGTACCAGGGAGCGTTAGGGTTCACCACCATCACCACTGTGGAGTGTGTGGGGTACCAGGGAGCATATGTCTCACCATCACCACCTTAGGAGTGTGTGTACCAGGAGGGTTAGGGTTCACCATCACCACTGTGGGAGGTGTACTAGGAGCGTTAGGGTTCACCACCGTGGGAGTGTGTGTGTACCAGGGAGCATTAGGTTCACCACCGTGGGAGTGTGTGTACCAGGGAGCATTATGTTCACCATCAACACCATGGGAGTGTGTGTACGAGGGAGCATTAGGTTCACCATCACCACCGTGAGAGTGTGTGTACCAGGGAGCGTTAGGTTCACCATCACCACTGTGGGACTGTGTGTACCAGGAAGCTTTAGGTTCACCGCCGTGGGAGTGTGTGTACCAGGGAGCGTTAGGTTCACCATCACCACGGTGGGAGTGTGTGTAGCAGGGAGCGTTAGGTTCACCTTCCCCACCGTGGGAGTGTGTGTACCAGGGAGCGTTAGGTTCACCAGCACCACCGTGGGAGTGTGTGTACCAGGCATGATGAGGTTCACCGTCACCACCGTGGGAGTGTGTGTACCAGGGAGCGTTAGGTTCACCATCACCACCGTGGGAGTGTGTGTACCAGGGAGCGATAGGTTCACCATCACCAATTTTGGCAGTAAAAATGTATAGCGTTAGGGTTCACCCTCGACCACTGTGGGAGGTGTGTGTAACACGTAGCGATAGGTTCACCATCACCAAATTAAGGGAGTGTGTGTACCAGGGAGGGTTAGGATCACCATCACCACCATTGGAGTGTGTGTGTACCTAAAAGAAGTTCACTGGCCGTAGTGAGTGTGTGTGGACCATTGAGCGTTAGGGTTCACCATCACATCGTGGAGGTGTGTACTACTTGAGTGTTAGGTTCAAATGATCACCACCGTGGGAGGTACTAGGAGTTGCTAGGTTCACCATCACCACCAGGAGGTGTGTACCTAGGAGCGTTAGGTTCACCACCACTGGAGTGTAGCCAGGGGAGCGTTAGGCCTCAACATCACCACCGTGGGAGTGTGTGTACCAGGGAGCGTTAGGTTCTACATCACCACCTTGGGAGTGTGTGTACCAGGGAGGGTTAGGTTCACCATCACCGCCCTGGGAGTGTGTGTACCAGGGAGCGTTAGGTTCACCACCGTGGGAGTGTGTGTGTACCAGGGAGCATTAGGTTCACCACCGTGGGAGTGTGTGTACCAAGGAGCATTATGTTCACCATCAACACCATGGGAGTGTGTGTAAGAGGGAGCATTAGGTTCACCATCACCACCGTGAGAGTGTGTGTACCAGGGAGCGTTAGGTTCACCATCACCACTGTGGGACTCTGTGTACCAGGAAGCTTTAGGTTCACCGCCGTGGCGTGTACCTCAGGGAGCGTTAGGTTCACCATCACACGGTGGGAGTGTGTAGCAGGAGCGCAGGGTTCACCTTCCCACTGTGGGAGTGTGGCACCAGGGGAGCGTTAGGTTCACTCAGCACCACCTGGGAGGTGTGTACCAGGCATGATGAGGTTCACTGTCACCACTGTGGAAAGGTGTGTGTACCAGGGAGTGTTAGGGTTCACCCATCACTACCGTGGGGAGTGTGTGTACCAGGAGCGATAGGTTCACCATCACCACCTTGGCAGTGTGTGTACCAGATAGCGTTAGGTTCACCCTCACCACCGTGGGAGTGTGTGTACCACGTAGCGATAGGTTCACCATCACCACCATGGGAGTGTGTGTACCAGGGAGGGTTAGGATCACCATCACCACCATTGGAGTGTGTGTGTACCTGGGTGTGTTAGGTTCACCGCCGTGTGAGTGTGTGGACCAGTGAGCGTTAGGTTCACCATCACCATCGTGGGAGTGTGTGTACCACGGAGCGTTAGGTTCACCATCACCACCGTGGGAGTGTGTGTACCAGGGAGCGTTAGGTTCACCATCACCACCGTGGGAGTGTGTGTACCTAGGAGCGTTAGGTTCACCATCACCACCGTGGGAGTGTGTGTACCAGGGAGCGTTAGGTTCACCATCACCACCGTGCGAGTGAGTGTACCATGGAGCGTTAGGTTCACCATCACCACCTTGGGTTTGTGTGTTCCAGTGAGGGTTAGGTTCACCATCACCACCGTGGGAGTGTGTGTACCAGGGAGCATTATGTTCACCATCAACACCATGGGAGTGTGTGTAAGAGGGAGCATGAGGTTCACCATCACCACCGTGCGAGTGTGTGCACCAGGGAGCGTTACGTTCACCTTTACCACCGTAGGGGTGTGTGTACCAGGGAGCGTTACGTTCACCATCACCACCGTAGGAGTGTGTGTGTACCAGGATGCGTTAGGTTCACCGCCGTGTGAGTGTGTGTACCAGGGAGCGTAAGGATCACCATAACCACCGTGGGAGTGTGTGTACCAGGGACCGTTAGGTTCACCATCACCACCGAGCGAGTGTGTGTACCAGGGAGCGTTAGGGTCACCATCACCATCGTGGGAGTGTAACCAGTACCAGGAAGCGTTAGGTTGGGAGTGTGTGTACCAGGGAGCGGCACCGTGGGAGTGTGGTGTACCAGGGAGCGTTAGGGGTTCACCATCACCACTGTGGGGAGTGTGTGTACCAGGAGCGTTAGGGTTTACCAACACCAACGTGGGAGTGAGTGTACCAGGGAGCGTTAGGCCCACCGGAGTGTGTGTACCAGGGAGCGTTAGGTTCACCGCAGTGGGAGTGTGTGTACCAGGGAGCGTTAGGTTTACCATCACCACACTGGGAGTGTGTGTACCAGGGAGCGCAAGGTTCACCATCATCGGTGTCTGTGAACCAGGGAGCGTTAGTTCACCATCACCACCGTGGGAGTGTGTGTACCAGTGAGCGTTAGGTTCACCATCACCACCGTGTGGGTGTGTACCAGGAAGCGTTAGTTTCACCATCACCACCGTGGGAGTGCGTGTACCAGGGAGGGTTAGCTTCACCATCACCACCATGGGATTGTTTGTACCATGGAGCGTTTGGTTCACCATCACCACCGTGGGAGTGTATGTACCAGGGAGCGTTAGGCTCACCATCACCACCGTGGGAGTGTGTGTACCAGATAGCGTTAGGTTCACCATCACCACCGTGGGAGTGTGTGTACCAAGGAGCGTTAGGTTCACCATCATCACCGTGGGAGTGTGTGTACCAGGAAGCGTTAGGTTCACCATCGTGGGTGTCTGTGTGCCAGGGAGAGTTAGGTTCACCATCACCACCGTGGGAGTGTGTGTACCAGGGAGGGTTAGCTTCACCATCACCACCGTGGGAGTGTGTGTACCAGAGAGCGTTAGGTTCACCATCACCCCCTTGCGAGTGTGTGTACGAGGGAGCGTTAGGTTCACCATCAGCACCGTGGGAGTGTGTGTACCAGGGAGCGTTAGGGTCACCATCACCATCATGGGAGTGTGTGTACCAGGGAGCGTTAGGTTCACCGCAGTGGGAGTGTGTGTACCAGGGAGCATTAGGTTCACCATCACCATCAGGAGTGTGTGTACCAGGGAGCGTTAGGTTCACCATCACCACCGTGGGAGTGTGTGTACCAGGGAGCGTTAGGTTCACCATCACCACCGTGGGAGTGTGTGTACCAGGGAGCGTTAGGTTCACCATCACCACCGTGGGAGTGTGTGTACCAGGGAGCGTTAGGTTCACCATCACCACCGTGGGAGTATGTGTACCAGGGAGCGTTAAGTTCACCAACACTACTGTGAGAGTGTTTGTACCAGGGAGTGTTAGGTTCACCATCGTGGGTGTCTGTGTGCCATGGAGCGATAGGTTCACCATCACCACCCTGGGAGTGTGTGTACCATCGAGCGTTAGGTTCCCCTTCACCACCGTGGGAGCGTGTGTACCAGTGAGTGTTAGGTTCACCATCACCACCGTGGGAGTGTGTGTACCAGGGAGCGTTAGGTTCACCATCACCACCGTGGGAGTGTGTGTACCAGATAGCGTTAGGTTCACCATCACCACCGTAGGAGTGTCTGTATCAGGTTGGGTTAGGATCACCATCACCACCGTGGGAGTGTGTGTGTACCAGGGAGCGTTAGGTTCACCGCCGTGTGAGTGTGTGTACCACGGAGCGTTAGGTTCACCATCACCACCGTGGGAGTGTGTGTACCAGGGAATGTTAGATTCACCATCACCACCGTGGGAGTGTGTGTACCAGGGAGAGTTAGGTTCACCATCACCACCGTGGGAGTGTTTACCAGGGAGCATTAGGTTCACCATCACCACTGTGGGAGTGTGTGTACAAGGGAGCGTTAGGTTCATCACCACCGTGGGAGTGTGTGTACCAGGGAGCGTTAGCGTCACCATCACCATCAGTGTACCAGGAGCGTTAGGTTCATCACAGTGGGAGTGTGTGTACCAGGGAGCGTTAGGTTTACCAACACCAACGTGGGTGTGTGTACCAGGGAGCGTTAGGTTCACCGCCGTGGGAGTGTGTGTACCAGGGAGCGTTAGGTTCACCGCTGTGGGAGTGTGTGTACCAGGGAGCGTTAGGTTTACCATCACCACACTGGGAGTGTGTGTACCAGGGAGCGCTAGGTTCACCATCATCGGTGTCTGTGAACCAGGGAGCGTTAGGTTCACCATCACCACCGTGGGAGTGTGTACCAGGGAGCTTTAGGTTCACCGTCACAACCATGGGCGTGTGTGTACCAGGAAGCGTTAGGTTCACCATCACCACCGTGGGAGTGTGTGTATGAGGGATCGTTAGGTTCACCATCACCACCGTGTGGGTGTGTACCAGGAAGCGTTAGTTTCACCATCACCACCGTGGGAGTGCGTGTACCAGAGAGGGTTAGCTTCACCATCACCACCATGGGAGTGTGTGTACCATGGAACGTTTGGTTCACCATCACCACCTTGGGAGTGTGTGTACCAGGGAGCGTTAGGCTCACCATCACCACCGTGGGAGTGTGTGTACCAGATAGCGTTAGGTTCACCATCACCACCGTGGGAGTGTGTGTACCAAGGAGCGTTAGGTTCCCCATCATCACCGTGGGTGTGTGTGTACCAGGAAGCGTTAGGTTCACCATCGTGAGTGTCTGTGTACCAGGGAGCGTTAGGTTCACCATCACCACCGTGGGAGTGTGTGTACCAGGGAGGGTTAGCTTCACCATCACCACCGTGGGAGTGTGTGTACCAGAGAGCGTTAGGTTCACCATCACCACCTTCCGAGTGTGTGTACCATGGAGCGTTAGGTTCACCATCAGCACCGTGGGAGTGTGTGTACCAGGGAGCGTTAGGGTCACCATCACCATCATGTGAGTGTGTGTACCAGGGAGCGTTAGGTTCACCGCAGTGGGAGTGTGTGTACCAGGGAGCATTAGGTTCACCATCACCACCGTGGGAGTGTGTGTACCAGGGAGCGTTAGGTTCACCATCACCACCGTGGGAGTTCACCATCACCACCGTGAGGTGTGTGCCAGGGGCGTGGGTTCACCATCACCACCGTGGGGTGTGTGCCAGGGGGCGTTAGGTTCACCATCACCACCGTGGGGGTGTGTGCCAGGGGCGTTAGGTTCACCAGCACCTGCGTGGGGTGTGTACCAGGCATGATGGGGTTACCACCGTGAGGTGTGTGTACCAGGGAGTGTTAGGTTCACCATCACCACCGTTGGAGTGTGTGTACCAGGGAGCGATAGGTTCACCATCACCACCTTGGGAGTGTGTGTACCAGATAGAGTTAGGTTCACCCTCTCCACCGTAGGAGTGTGTGTACCAGGTAGCGATAGGTTCACCATCACCACCATGGGAGTGTGTGTACCAGGGAGCGTTAGGATCACCATCACCACCATTGGAGTGTGTGTGTACCAGGGTGTGTTAGGTTCACCGCCGATGGCCAGTGTGTGGACCAGTGGGCGTGGGGTTCACATGCCATGTCGTGGGGTGTGTGTACCCACGGGCGTTGGGTTCACCATCACCACCGTGGGGAGTGTGTGTACCCGGGGAGCGTTGGGTTCACCATCACCACCGTGGGGGTGTGTACCCTAGGGCGGTGGGTTCACCATCACCACCGTGGGAGTGTGTGTACCAGGGAGCGTTAGGTTCACCATCACCACCGTGCAAGTGAGTGTACCATGGAGCGTTAGGTTCACCATCACCACCTTGGGTTTGTGTGTTCCAGTGAGGGTTAGGTTCACCATCACCACCGTGGGAGTGTGTGTACCAGGGAGCATTATGTTCACCATCAACACCATGGGAGTGTGTGTAAGAGGGAGCATGAGGTTCACCATCACCACCGTGAGAGTGTGTGCACCAGGGAGCGTTACGTTCACCTTTACCACCGTAGGGGTGTGTGTACCAGGGAGCGTTACGTTCACCATCACCACCGTAGGAGTGTGTGTGTACCAGGGTGCGTTAGGTTCACCGCCGTGTGAGTGTGTGTACCAGGGAGCGTAAGGATCACCATAACCACCGTGGGAGTGTGTGTACCAGGGAGCGTTAGGTTCACCATCACCACCGAGCGAGTGTGTGTACCAGGGAGCGTTAGGGTCACCATCACCATCGTGGGAGTGTGTGTGCCAGGAAGCGTTAGGTTCACCGCAGTGGGGGTGTGTATACCAGGGGGAGCGTTGGGTTCACCATCACCACCGTGGGAGTGTGTGTGCCAGGGGCGTTAGGTTCACCATCACCACCACGTGGGGAGTGTGTGTACCAGGGGTTAGGTTCACCATCACCACCGTGGGAGTGTGTGTGTGCCAGGGAGCGTTGGGTTCACCACCGTGGGAGTGTGTGTGTACCAGGGAGCATTAGGTTCACCACCGTGGGAGTGTGTGTACCAGGGAGCATTATGTTCACCATCAACACCATGGGAGTGTGTGTACGAGGGAGCATTAGGTTCACCATCACCACCGTGAGAGTGTGTGTACCAGGGAGCGTTAGGTTCACCATCACCACTGTGGGACTGTGTGTACCAGGAAGCTTTAGGTTCACCGCCGTGGGAGTGTGTGTACCAGGGAGCGTTAGGTTCACCATCACCACGGTGGGAGTGTGTGTAGCAGGGAGCGTTAGGTTCACCTTCCCCACCGTGGGAGTGTGTGTACCAGGGAGCGTTAGGTTCACCAGCACCACCGTGGGAGTGCGTGTACCAGGCATGATGAGGTTCACCGTCACCACCGTGGGAGTGTGTGTACCAGGGAGCGTTAGGTTCACCATCACCACCGTGGGAGTGTGTGTACCAGGGAGCGATAGGTTCACCATCACCACCTTGGCAGTGTGTGTACCAGATAGCGTTAGGTTCACCCTCAC
>NW_024757309.1:0-17517 GCF_018991925.1 Homarus americanus | reverse complement strand
GTGGGGTGAGGGTGTAGGACCAGGTACTGTACACACCAGGTGGGGAGTGTGAGGGAGGTGTGGGGAGGTAAGGGGAGGTGTGGGACATGCTCTACACACCAGGTGGGGAGTGTGAGGGTGTGGGGGTGGGGAGGTGTGACCAGGTGCTGTATACTGTGGTGGGGTGAGGGAGGTGTGGGTACAGGTACTCTACACCAGGGTGGGGTGGGGGAGGTGTGGGGGGTGAGGGTGTGTGTGACCAGGTGCTGTATGCACCAGGTGGAGATGAGGGAGGTGTGGGGGTGAGGAGTGTGGGACCAGGTGCTGTACACCTGCCAGGTGGGGTGAGGGGGGTGTGGGGGTAAGGGAGGTGTGAGATCATGGCACACACACCAGGTGGGGTGAGGGAGGTGTGGGACCAGGTGCTGTACACACCAGCAGGGTGAGGGAGGTGTGGGACCAGGTAATGTACACACCAGGTGGGTGAGGGAGGTGTGGGACCAGGTACTTGCACACCAGGGGGTGAGGTGTAGGACCAGGTCTATACACACCAGGTGGGTGAGAGGAGGTGTGGACCAGGTACTGTGCACACCAGGTGGGGTGGGGGTGTGGGACGAGTGCTGTACACACAGGTGGGGTGAGGAGGTGTGGGACCAGGTGCACACCAGGTGGGGTGAGGGGTGTGGGACCAGGTAATGTCACACACCAGGGTGGGTGAGGGGTGTGGACCGTGCTATACACACCAGGTGGGGTGGGGAGGTGTGGGACCAGGTGCTGCACACGAGGTGGGGTGGGGGGAGGTGTGGGACCAGGTGCTGTACACACCAGGTGGGGTGAGGGGTGTGGGACCAGGTGCTGACACCAGGTGGGGTGGGGGAGGTGTGGGACCATGTACTGCCAGGTGGGGTGAGGAGGTGTAGGACCATGTAGCACACCAGGTGGGTGAGGAGGTGTGGGACTAGGTACTGTACACACACACCAGGTGGGGAGTGGGAGGTGTGGGACCAAGTGCTGTACACCAGGTGGGTGAGGTGTGGGACCGGGTACTGTACAAACCAGGTGGGGTGAGGGGTGTGGACCAGTCTGTACACCAGGTGGGGTGGGGAGGTGTGGGACCAGGTACTTTACACACAGGTGGGGGTGAGGGAGGTGTAGGACCAGGGCTGCACACCAGGTGGGGTGAGGTGTAGGACCAGGTACTGTACACCAGGTGGGGTGAGGTGAGGGTGTGAGGGTGTGAGGGGGAGTAGGGGTGAGGTGTGGGACCAGGTGCTGTACACACCAGGTGGGATGAGGAGGTGTAGGACAGGAAATGTACATACCAGGTGGGGTGAGGTGTGGGACCAGGCGCACACACCAGGTGGAGTGGGGAGGTGTGGGACCAGGTACTGTACACCAGGTGGGGTGAGGAGGTGTGGGACCAGGTACTGTACACACCAGGTGGAGTAGGGAGGTGTGGGACTAGGTAATGTACACCAGGTGGGTGAGGGAGGTGTGGGACCAGGTACTGCACACACCAGGTGGGGTGAGGGAGGTGTAGAACAAGGTACTGTACACACCAGGTGGGGGTGAGGAATGGAGACCAGATACCAGACACCAGGTGGGGTGTGAGGGAGCAGGCCAAGTAATGACACCAGGTGGGTGGTGAGGATGTAGGACCAGGTACTGTAACACCAGGTGGGGTGAGGGAGGTCTAGGACAGGTATTTAGACACCAGGTGGGGTGAGGGAGTGTAGGGACCAGAACATACCCGGTGGGATGGAAGGAGGTGTAGACCAGGTACTGACACACACGTGGGGAGGGAGGTGTAGGACTGGAATGTACGCACCAGGTGGGTGAGGTAGGGACCAGGTACTGTACACCAGGTGCGGTGAGAAGGTGTATGACCAGGTACTGTACACACCAGGTGGGGTGAGGGAGGTGTGGGACTGGTAATGTACACACCAGGTGGGGGTGAGGAGGTGTAGGACCAGGTATTGTAGACACCCAGGTGGGTGAGGAAGTGTAAGACCAGGCACTCTACACGCCAGGTTTGGTGAGGAGGTGCAGGTCAGGTAATGTACACACCAGGTGGGTAAGAGAGGAAGACCAGGTACTGCAGACCCAGGGGGCGAGGCATAGACCAGGTACCGTACACACCAGGTGGGGTGACGAGGTGTAGGACCAGGTACTGTACACCAGGTGGGGTGACGAAGGTGTGGGACCAGGTACTATATAGACACCAGGTGGGGTGAGAGGTGTAGGACCAGGTACTGTACACACCAGGTGGGGGTGACGAAGGTGTAGACTAGGTAATGTACACACCAGGTGGGGTGAGGGAGGTATAGGACCAGGTACTGCAGACACCCGGTGGGGTGAAGGGAGGTGTAGGACTAGATAATGTACACACCAGGTGGGGTGACGAAGGTGTAAGACCAGGTACTGTAGACACCAGGTGGGGTGAGGAAGGTGTAGGACCAGGCAATGTACACACCAGGAGGGAAGTGAGGAGGTGTAGGACCAGGTACTGTGAGACACTAGGTGGGTGAGAGGAGGTGTAGGACCAGGTACTGCACACACCAGGTGGGGTGAGGGAGGTGAGACCAGGTAATGTACACACCAGGTGGGGAGAGGTGTAGGATCAGGCACTGTACACACCAGGTGGAGTGGGGAGGTGTAGGACTAGGTATGCACACACCAGGGGGTGAGGGAGGTGTGAGACCAGGCACTGTACACACCAGGTGGGGTGAGGAGGTGTAAGACTAGGTACTGTACACACCAGGTGGGTGAGAGTGTAGGACCAGGTACTCACACACCAGGTGGGGTGAAGGAGGTGTAGCCTGGTACTCTACACACCAGGTGGGGTGAGGGAGGTGTGAGACCAGACCTGTACAAACCAGGTGCAGTGAGGACGTGTAGGACTAGGTAATATACACACCAGGTGGGGTGAGGAGGTGTGAGACCAGGTACTGCACACCAGGTGGGGTGAGGTGTAGGAACAGGTACTGTAGACACCAGGTGGGGTGAGGAGGTGAGGGACCAGGCACTGTACACACCACAGGTGAGGGTGTAAAACTAGGTACTGTACACACCAGGTGGGTGAGGAGTCAGGACTAGGTACTGCACACCAGGGGGTGAGGGAGGTGTAGGACTAGATGCACACACCAGGTGGGGTGAGGGTGGTGTAGGACTAGGTAATGCACACACCAGGTGGGGTGAGGGAGTGTAGGACTAGGTAATGCACACACGAGGTGGGGTGAGGGTGTGGGACTAGGTACTGTTCACACCAGGTGGGTGAGGGAGGTAGGACCAGGTAATGTAAACACCAGGTGTGTGAGGAGGTGTGGGACCAGGTACTGTACACACCAGGTACAAAAACCAACACACACCAGGTGGGGTGAAAGGTGTAGGACCAGGTACACACCACCAAACCAACACACACCAAAGGGGTGAGGAGGTGTAGGACCAGGTACTGTAGACACCAGCCAGGTGAGGGAGGTGTAGGACCAGGTACTCTCTACACACCAGGTGGGGTGAGGGAGGTGTAGGACCAGGTACTGTATACACCAGGAGGTGAGGGTGAGGTGTAGGGACCAGGTACTGTACACACCAGGTGGGGGTTGGGGGGGTAGGACCAGGTACAGTTCACACCAGGTGCTGTGAGGGGGTGTAGACCAGGTACTGTACACACCAGGTGGGGTGAGGAGGTGTAGGACCATGCTGCACACCAGGTGCTGTGAGGAGGTGTAAGAGTGAGGATGTGGAGGGACCAGGTACTGTATACACCTTTGGGGTGAGGAGGTGTAGGGGTGAGGGAGTGTAGGACCAGGCACTGTCACACACCAGGTGGGGGGAGAGGTGAGGGGAAAGGAGGTGTAGGATCATGTACTCTACACACCAGGTGGGGTGAGGAGGTGTGGGACCAGGTACTGTTCACCAGCCGGGTGAGGAGTGGGACCAGGTACTGTACACCCAGGGGGCGAGGGAGGTGTAGGACCAGGAACTGTACACACCAGGTGGGGTGAGGGAGGTGTAAGGGGAGGGAGGTGTGGGGTGAGGGTGTAGGACCAGGCACTGTACACACGAGGTGGGGGAGGTGTAAGGGCGAGGGGAGTGTGGGACCAGGTACTGTACACACCAGGTGGGGTGGAGGAAGGTAAGGACCAGGTACTGTAGACGCCAGCCAGGTGAGGGAGGTGTGGGACCAGGTACTGTAGACACCAGCCAGGTGAGGGAGGTGGGACCAGGTACTCTACACACCAGGTGGGGTGAGGGAGGGTAGGGGTGAGGGGTGCGACCTGGAACTGCATACACCAGGTGGGGTGAGGGAGGTGTAGGGGTGAGGGAGGTGGGACCAGGCACTTTACACACCAGGTGGGGTGTGAGGTAGGTGTAGGGGTAAGGGAGGTGTAGACCATGCTACTCTTCACCAGGTGGGGTGAGGAAGGTGTAGGACCAGGTACTGTAGACGCTAGCCAGGTGAGGGAGGTGTAGGGACCAGGTACTCTACACACCAGGTGGGTGAGGGAGGTGTAGGGGTGGGGGAGGTGTGGGACCAGGTACTGTATACCAGGTGGGGTGAGGGGGTGTAGGTAGGGGTGATGGGAGTGTAGGACCAGGTACTGCACACACCAGGTGGGGGGTGAGGGAGGTGTAGGGGTAAGGGAGGTGTAGGATCATACTTTACAGACCTGTGTACGGTGAGGGAGGTGTAGGGACCAGGTACTGTAGACACCAGCCGAGTGGGGAGGGAGGTGTGGGGACCAGGGTACTCTACACACCAGGTGCTGTGAGGGAGGTGTAAGGGAGAGGTGTAGGGACCAGGTACTGTGCACACCTCTGGTGGGGTGAGGGAGGTGTGGGGTGAGGGGAGGTGTAGGACCATGTACTCTAAGCACACCAGGTGGGAGGAAGGTGTAGGACCAGGTACTCTACACACCAGGTGTGCTGTGGGGAGGGAGGTGTAAGAGTGAGGAGGTGTAGGGACAGGTACTGTGCACACCAGGTGGGGTGAGGGGAGGTGTAGGGACCAGGTACTCTACACACCAGCCGGGTGAGGGAGTGTGTAGGACCAGGGTACTGTACACACCCAGGTGCTAAAGTGGGAGGTGTAGCAGGGATGTGTAGACCAGGTACTGTACAGACCTGGTGGGGTGAGGGAGGTGTAAGAGTGTGGGAGGTGTAAGGGTGAGGGGAGGTAGAGGTGAGGGGAGGGGGAGACCAGGTACTGTGCACACTAGGTGGGTGAGGGAGGAGGACCAGGTACTGTAAACACCAGGTGGGGTGAGGGAGGTGTAGGACCAGGCATTGCAGGACACCAGCCGGGGTGGGAGGGGAGGTGTGTAGGGACTAGGTACTCTACACACCAGGTGCTGTGGGAGGGAGGTAAGAGTGAGGGGAGGTGTAGGACCAGGTACTGTACACACCTGGTGGGGTGAGGGAGGTAAGGGGCAGGGAGGTGTAGGACCATGTACTTACACACCAGGTGGGGTGAGGGAGGTGTAGGACAGGTACTCTACAAGACCCCAGGGTGCTGTGAGGGAGGTGTAAGGAGTGAGGAGGTAGGGACTAGGTACTGTACACACCCAGGTGGGGTGAGGGAGGTGACCAGGTTCTCTACATGCACCAGCCGGGTGAGGGAGGTGTAGGACTAGGTACTGTACACACCTGTGCTGTGGAGGGAGGTGTAAGAGTGAGGGATGTGGGGAGGACCAGGTACTGTACACACCTGGTGGGGTGAGGGGAGGTGTAAGGGGAGGGAGGTGTAAGGGTGAGGGAGGTGTAGAGGTGAGGGAGGTGTAGGACTAGGTATTGTAAACACCAGGTGGGGTGAGGGAGGTGTAGGTGAGCAGGTACTGTAAACACCAGGTGGGGTGAGGGAGGTGTAAGACCAGGTACTGTAGACACCAGCCAGGTGAGGGAGGTGTAGGACCAGGTACTGTACACACCAGGTGCTGTGAGGGAGGTGTAATGGTGAGGGAGGTGTAGGACCAGGTACTGTACACACCAGGTGGGGTGAGGGAGGTGTAAGGGTGAGGGAGGTGTAGAGGTGAGGGAGGTGTAGGACTAGGTACTGTGCACACCAGGTGGGGTGAGGGAGGTGTGTGTGTGTGTGTGTGTGTGTGTGTGTGTGTGTGTGTGTACGTGTATGTATGTCTATTTCTGTATGTGTGTGTGTGCATGTAAATAATACTTCTACTACTACTAATAATAAACGGTTTATTAAATGAGTTGCAGCCGGTGGCTGAAAATATACAAATTTGCATGTGATTTAGACATAATAATATACATTCAATACATTTACAGGGATGTACAGTACATAAACCAGGAGCTGTTTATTATTTTAACAATAGATGGGATGGTGATCTTCTTATATCTATCAGTGCGGGCTCTTATGGGCTGAATTTTGTTGTACTGGCAGACTGCGCGAGGTGGGCGGGGAACTGTCGGTGGCAGTAGGTGGCGATGACGAAGATGGTGCAGTAGTCCACTGCCAAATCCTGCTAATGCGTGGTTGTGGAGGTCACTGAGGGATGGCATTTCCAGGGTGGAGAGAGCGTTTTTGTAGCGGGAGTAGTCTGCGCCGACCATGATTCTGCAGGCTCTCTTCTGTACCTTCTCTAGCTGACGTTGTTGGGTAGAGTTGAGAGAAGACGACCAGGCTGGTGACGCATACGTTAATTTGGGGAGAATAAATGCGTTGTAGATAGTCCTCAGCTCTGGCATGGGTGCCCCAAGTGACCTGAGTCGTTGTAGCATGTAGAGTCGGTACGAGGCTGCCTCGATTGTGCTGTTTACTTGGGCCTTCCAGTCCAGTTTGTGGTCTATAGTTACACCCAGGGTTTTGGCAGACTGCACTAACTGGGGAGGATGAGCACCCACTGTGACTGCTGGAGCTAGCATTGGAGTGATGGCGGTATTGATGTGCATGACTACGGTCTTGGTGTGATGATGGTGACCTTGTTCTCCGTAGACTATGCCTGTAGCCTGTCCAGGGTGCCTTGTAGCGATGAGTAGTCCGGTGAGGTGTTGTCCACTGTAACCCCCTAGTGCAGTCATCCACGTACTTCCACCTGCGAGGAGTGTGCGATAGAGCGTGTGTGTGTGAGGCACACTCTAGTTTAGAGAGGACACACAGAGGACTGGAAGCCCCAGTCATAAGAGCTTGGCATCATGGGGAGCGTGACCTTCCCTCACCCACCACAAAAACCCTAAAGTAATGAAGGAGAGACTGGGGCCGCCTCTACCCCTTCATGACACTCCCAGGTAGTAAAGGAAGCCACTAACGCTGATACCAACCACCTGATGACAAGGTGTGAGACTCGCTCCCCTATTGTGGGTCTAGAGAGAGAGGGAGAGAGATAGGGGTGGGTGTTGTGGGGGGTTAGTGCCATAACTCACCCTGATGAATGGCCTTCCCCCGGGGATGATAACAAAAGACCAGCTGAATTTAGCATCGCCCAACACCCTTGACAAGAGGAAGAAGGTAAATGTATGGAGGTTCAGATGAGAATATTTTTATAGCACAATATATACACGACGAAAACTCAAATATCGTCTCGTAAATTATAAAGCAGGAGATTCATATTCTTTCCCGTTACGTTCATTTCCTGCACTCGACATTTTAACCCTCTCATTGGCGCCAGGCGAATCACCTCCTCCCGCAGCGAGGCATTCCGAGCGATTGGCGGAGACCTCTGGCAACCAAGAATTGTGTGGCAGGCCTCACCCACTGTAGACGTGGCCCAGCCAATCGCCGCCTTTGCCAAAATTGGGTCAGGTGTTGTGAGGGGGCGGAGCGCCAGCCTCGCAAAATGACTGCAGCGCGGGTGATCGACCCTGACGGAGGACCAAAACTTGGCGACTACGTCTATGTTCTCAGCTCATCACCTCCTACACGCATCACCACGATTTTCTTTCACGAAATTTTGTTGGATTATATTTTTTTCGATCGAACAGAAAGCATCAAGAACCTATCCTTAAGCCCAGACAGCGCATGTTGCAAATACTGGTAAGCGCCAAAACGCAGGAGTGGGTGGGGAAATAGAGGCTGCTCCGCCGTCCCTGGGCTGTTATCGATTTATTGCAAGACATCGCTTTTACCTAATTTTCTTAGGTGTACGTGAACACTTTCCAGCCCGTTGTGGTATTTCTTAGTAGGACCAATGGGCATCTTCAACTGAACCAACCGGTTACGTGAGAGTGAAGTAGGCACCCAGAAGCCCACAACTGCAACACTCTCTCTCTCTCTCTCTCTCTCTCTCTTTCTCTCTGCCGATACACTGGGGAACACACTTTCGGTTGCATGAGTTCTAAACTTGATTCTGGTAGATTTGAGGTCACAGATTCTGAAAATGGCATTCGTTTGTGCAGATCAGGTCTAGTTTTGATATTTCTGGATTAGTCACCGCGATGGGAGCTCCAGGTTATGATCCGAAAGAGTGGCGCCTCTTCATAGATAGTCGAGGAGTCTGAAGTGTGTTTTATTACATATAGGCAACATTCTTGGCGCAATACCCATAGGACACTCAGTACACCTGAAAGAAAAATATGAACACATCAAAACGGTTTTGGAGCTACTCAAATATGAAGAACACAAATGGATCATCTGTGTTGATCTAAAATGGTCAATTTTTTGCTAGGACAGCAAGGTGGGTATACAAAATTTCTGCTTTATCTGCCTCTGGGACGGCAGAGCTAAAGACAGACACTGGATTCAGAAGGAATGGCCAGTTAGGGAAAGCCTCAATGTTGGGGAAAAGAACATCATTTATGAACCCCTAGTGGAACGTGAAAATTGTTTTCCCTGCCCCTTCACATCAAGCTGGGCCTTATGAAACAGTTTGTCAAGGCTCGATACTGACAGTGACTGTTTTAAGTATCTGTGTGAAGTGTTCCCTGGTTTAACGCTAGAAAAACTCAAGCAGGTATTTTCGACGGCCCTCAAATTAGACGCTGATTAAAGACCAAGCCTTCACCAATCCATGACTGATGTTGAGAGAAATGCATGGGGAGCATTCGTTTCTGGTAAGGAACTTTTCTGAAACAGGAAATCAGAGGACTATAAAAAGCTTGTTGAATCTTTGATGGAAAGTTTCCATGTGTTAGGTTGCAACATGAGCATTAAGATGCATTCCTGAACAGTCATCTTGAACTGTTTCCGGCAAACTTGGGGGACGTGAGTGATGAGCAAGGTGAACGCTTTCACCAGGATATCATGGAAGACAGGTATCAAGGTCGCTGGGACATTCACATGATGGCGGACTATTGCTGAGCATTCAGCGAGACTGCACTGAGAGGCGATATTCAAGACAGTCCATTAAACGCAAGTTTGTGCCTGAATAAATCTGGCATAGTTCACAAAAGCAACTGATAATCCAAAATATGCTTGTCAAGGTAAATAAAAGTAATTAAAATTAATTCTACGTGTTTGGTAATTCTCTCTTGTGTGCTGGTTTAGATTTTAGCAGTAGATAGGTAGTCTAACTATATATAGTAGTAAATGGTAGGTAACTCACCGCAACAAAACTAGACCCGATAGAAAAACCGGTGCCATATTTGAAATCAGTGACCAATTTACCCAGAAACAGGTCTCAAAATGTATGCAACTGACAAAAGTTGAATTTGTTCCCAGTCCAGTGTATTCTTAGATCTCTTGTCTCCCCTTTTGTGTATTTAAAACAATCATAACATTTTCCCAAGCCATTGGCACCATACTTTTCTTGAAGACATTTCACAGGTTCGTTATTTTCTATGAGCAAATCACCAGTCTCTTTACTTTAATTATGTCTACGGTTATGCCGTCATCGCCTGCTTCATTTTCATTATTATTGAAAGTTGTATAAAATTCATCAATGATCTTAACAATTTTCCTCTTTTTGTCACCAATTTCTCCTCAATATTCGGCAAGGCAAACATCAGCATTCGTCTTATTTCTAGTTTAATTTGTTGACTTTATACTAGTATCGTCTTCCAATGTTTCCTTTATTTGTCCATGTTTAATTTTCAGATATCTTCTCTTACCCTCTTACTAACTGTTTTATTCAATTCTATCTATCCTTCCCAGTTCTTATATTCGTGTCTCTTCGCTCTTTTAGTAGATCTCTAGTAGTCTGCTTATTAATACCATATATCATGTAGATCCATTATGGAAAAGTGAACAGGATAATCTCGATAAAATCACACGGAAAAAGGAAACAATGGAGCACCTTAGCTTGAATAAAGACGAAAGCTAAGGTGCTCCATTGTTTCAAAATTCCGATTTGATTTTATCGAGAATTATTATACCATGGTTAACCACATTTAACAGCCTTGCAGCTACACTTAGTCAACATATGGAAATCTAGTCTGTAGGCCCAGAGCATTTATAAAGGTTCTACACAACCGAGACAAACTGCAGCAACCAGCAACTGCACAACCAAGTCACCCAACAGTCTGGTAAGCCTCCATATATAATAACATTGGTTGGGAGGACCCTAACATCACACCAAACCATAACACTAAATATCTCAATATAACCCCATCAGTGCTGGTGCAACTAATTGATACTAATTGGAGTTCGATGATATTTCAACTGAACATCCCCTTGTCTCGCGAGGTTGGTAGGCCTGAATATGAGACATTCCACTAAATTTGGTTGGCCGAAATTAACTATTTCATTAACAATTTTGAATTACTTTGTTACAATATGACTGGGGGATGTCATTATAGCTAAATAAGTTAAACTGTATGTTATATTAAATGTTCCACACACAGTGGACTAGGAACCATGGAAGTGAATGAGTTGCCATATCAGGAATGCATTATATGTTTGGCAGGATTAGTGGATATAGTATTTGGCAACCGAATTTCGAATCTGTACTTGTTGAATCTGTACTTGTATTGCTACTTCACTTTGGGCTAATGCCACATTATGTCATTCTTATTCGTATTGGAAAATATACCATGCTGTTCCGAAACATCTGAATAGCTCCACAGTTCATATAACATACATTCTGTATGTAAGATGTTAGGAAATGTTGGTAGCACCAACTGACTCGTTTCAGAGTGCCGATCACTTGTTTCAGTACGTGTGGCCCAGGCAAACGCACAGGGCAACCAATGCGAAATGCCTCAGGGGCCCCTTTGAAACACTTCGTTTGTACAGTAGTGTCAGTTTGTTTCCCCAAGATTGTAACGGTAGTTTTTTTACCGAGTGCACCTCAAAATCTCTCGGCAGTCTCAGTATCTTGTTTATAACGACTTCACGTGCAGTTCCCCGTCCTTCCTTGTTATTTCGGCCTTCACACCATCTCCATCATCAATCAGCATCATATCTTACTTCAGTATTGCTGGTAACGTCAATATCACAACACAGTTGAGCAACATATTATTACTTTACTTCAACATCACTATTCAAAGTGGAGTTCTTCCAGTTGTCGGCTTCTCAGTATAAGGTTATACTTGCATTGAACTTTTCGTCCAATATGTTCACTGTCGTTTACTGAGTCTCATCTCTGTCTAAAGACTCCTTATCTCCTATCTTCCAAGTTGACCTATGCCACCTCGTTCTGGCGGTACAGGCCTCTATGTACACTTCTGATGCCTTCTTGCCCATTGCTCTGGCTCGACTTCGTGGTGTTAAATGCAGCCATCTTGAGTGATGCGCCCGGCACCCTTCCACGCTACAGGTGAGGTTACTGCTACATTCCGTGGTTGTGTGATCACCAATACGAGTAGCAGAGCCTTCAACCTCCTTACGGTCTCGCGCCTCGTCAGCCAGGTCATGGAGACCCTCTGTGTCTCCATCATCCCGCGTGAGATTGTTCCGTGCCCACAACTCGGCTACTCCTTCGCCTACATACTTCTCGTTGCTGACACATTCTTGAAAGATTCCTGGCCCTCCGGTATCCGTCGTCAAGTTCCATCATCATGCATGCGATCAAGTCTCTTCTGGTACCTGGTATGCATCGTTGTCCTGTCGCCATACATGCCGTCTTCTTTAGTCGTGCTTGCCCAGATGTATCGTTCTTGTTGTACCATCTCTTCTGAGATAACTTCGCCATTGCTTCACTGGACATGGAGCCAACCTTCTGTCCCTAGGGTACCCCGGTGTTGCTTGAGTCAAGGTCTTCCCCTGCTGTGCTCCTACCAGCTTTATCTTCTAGGATGTAGGCACACCATTTTCAAGTTCCTTTCTGAGGATCAGCTCAGGGCTTCATAGCACCTCATAATTCAGGTCACCTCTGTTTCTTTTTGAATCCGCTCAAGTGGAGCAGATCATTAAGTTCTGCTCTCCCTTTTGGATTGTAATGAGAAAATTCCCGTATAGAAGAAATAAGAAGAATATATAGTTGTAGGATTGTAAAGTGAGGAAGCTTGGTAGCGTACGATTAGTTGTTTGACTGGGTATTATATTCGTAAGGGAAAACTTCTAAACACCAACTCAAAGTACAGCTATTTATTAGTTAACTCCATGGCATGGACACATTAATACATCAATACAGGATCGCGGCACGTTCGTGCCTTAGAGAGTTTGAACTCCTGTGAATGCATACAGCAAATGAGGGTGTGCCAAGTCCGTAGACTTGCATGGTTAATTAGGTGCGCCAAGTCCATAGACTTGCATCGTTTTCCATCGTAAATAAAATTATTAACTAATGCCTTCCTAAAGAAACCATCGACATGGGACCAGGTTTGTTCCACTTACGAATTTTTGCGGTTTTTCCACCAAGTTTGATGAAAACGATTGTGCCGCTTCCGTTTCCTGCCCAGAACAGACATGACAAGACGTACCTGGCGCCTCCTCCGAGCAGCCAGGTCAACTGTTAAGTTGGCCCATACCAACCCTCCCCTGAACCCTCCTCCCCCACCGGAATATCAACAAGTTCTCGCCAGAAGTTACAATTTCATTTAGGAAAGGAACGGAACCAGTGTTAAACAGAGGTGAACAGTGGTGAATAGTGCTAGTGTGAGAACAACTCAAAGTAATAGTCACCAAGTTAACCTTCACACAGTGAGGTCCCAGGTACCCAATGATAACGGCCCAGCGAGACCCAACAACAACCACCGATGTGTTAATCCGTCTACGATAGGAAGGCCTGGGACCAAACCTCACTATATAACACCATCTGTGAGGAATTACTACACCACATGTCCCTTATAACACCATATGTGAGGGAATTACTACACCACGTCAAGTCCTCATCACACCATCTGTAGGGAATTACCACACCACGTGAGGTCCCTCATAACACCATCTGTGAGGGAATTACTACACCACGTCAGGCCCCTCATAACACCATCTGTGAGGAATTACTACACCACGTGATGCCCTCATAACACCATCTGTGAGGAGTTACTACACCACGTGAGGCCCCTCATAACACCATCTGTGAGGTAATTACTACACCACGTGAGGTCCCCATAACACCATCTGTGAGGTAATTACTACACCACGTGAGGTCCCTCGTAACACCATCTGTGAGGGAATTACTACACCACATGAGGCCCCTCATAACACCATCAGCGAGGGAATTACTACACCACGCCAGGTCCTCATAACAACATCTGAGGGAACTACTACACCACGTGAGTTCCTCCTAACACCATCTGGGAGGGAGTTACTACACTACGAGTTTGCTGTTCAACACCTACATTAATCTGTATGTTCACTGTATGTTCCTTTACCTTCTAATGAAGGCTTTTGTTAAACCACCAATGTATGTAATAAGTCATTATGTCCAATGTATATTTTCAGCCTTTCGCTGCATAATTTTTTCAATAAACCGTTAATTATTATTATTATTATTAGTATATAGATATTGCCGTTACTAGACAATGACTCTCAGGACACAAGCATGAAATGGATACAGTTCCCACCGTAAATAACTCACCCTTGGATCGCTCTGACAGACTCACGCTCGACCTGAGGAGGCCAGCAGCTGGGGAATGTCTGTAGGTGTGCTACAAAAATGTCGGACTATGTCTCCTGTGGGAGACTGTGCAAGCTGGAGACTTGGTGCTAGGGAGGGAAGTTTCCCTCTCGACCTCGACTAGTGGCGAGCGTGACTCCTGTCTTCTTCTGAGTTCTGTCTCCCTGTCTGTCTCGTCTGTTTCTGTCTCTTCGAAGGAGACAAGCCGGCAGATGACCTCTCTAATTAACACTAAGCTGTGTTTGCTGAGGTGCATGGTCATGTCGTCGGTCGGTAATCTTCTTAATTATTACCACCCGGTGTGTATTTGCCAGGTGTAGTTTCTTTAACACGGTCATACCGCCGGGTTGGCTCAGGTACCTTGTGGCTGTCCCTCCTGGGCCAGGTCTTAATATCACTGTAGGGTGTGTCAACTTATGTGGGTGTACACACGTGCATCTACTTACTGTTATATTTGTTGTACATCTGCCTGTAAGCTATGGTCTGATAAACAATCATTACAGATGTTTACGGCGTCCATTGTGAACCTGCGGCTTGTGCTGGCTGTGGGAAAAGGGACCACTCCTGTTTCCCCCATGGCAGCTTCCAGTGTTCATTGTGGCTCTGACTTGTGCTGGCAGCAGGGAAAAGGGGCCATCAGCTCCTCCCCCCATGGCAGCTTCAGTGTTCATAGTGATACTGGCATATGCCGGTTGCAGCGAATCAGGTGGCAGTAAGATGTTTATTTAGATGATGTTGTTCGGGGTTTGTCGTGGCATTGAACACACAGTCCTGCTTTCTCTGGCAATGTTAGTGCAAGCACACAGGTCTGACGTGACAGGGGTTGGTACAAGTGCACACTTCTGCCGTTCCTAGAGAGTTGAGCGCACGCCTCTGCCTTGGGAGTTGGTACAGGCGTACGCCTTTGCTGTGTCTTGGGAGTTGGTACAAGTGCTCGCCTGTTAAGTCTTGGGAGTTGGTACAGGCGCACATTTTCTGCCGTGCCTTGAGGAGCTGGTACAAGTACAACTTTCTTGGTGGCCATGACACTAGGTACACATGCTTTAGTCGAGTATATTAGTTGTTTTGTGGGTAGCTCCGACGATCATAAAACCTTTACCTGTACAGTTTACACTGATGAATTCTTAAAACTAGATGAAGTTTATATCACCTTGCAAATTATGCAAAGACCAAAGAGCATATGACCTCAGCCGTTACCTTTGACTGTATGGAGAATGAGATGTGTACTTCTAGCAGCGCTGTTCCATCAGACCGTTCTAGCAGATTAAATCACTCATTATTGATACAGGTCATACGTACGGCATGGTTTCAGATATCAGTGGTTTGTTTACTAGATAATCGAATGTATATTTGTATCATATAAACTTTATCTCGCTAAATTTCATTACAAGCTAGTCAGGGCAGAAGCTTAATCGTCTACCTCTCTTTTTGTTGTTTGATTTCCTCGTCTGCAGGACGTATATATTGCTTTGTCAATAAACCGTATAAGTATCAATATCACTACTGGCAACAAACCGTATATCAATATCACTACCGCCAACAAAAGTATCGATACCAATATCAATATCATCAAGACACTCGTACGCTCTACTCCGCCGACACGCACTCGGCGATCCAGTCTGGCTGTTCACAATGATCACTATCTCTCCTGCGTGTTCGCTTGAATGTTATTGACACTGAGGCCACTTTTCTGACACGGACCTTGCCTTTCCGTAATGAAGCTCCCGCGCCCATCAGAAATATTTGACACTGAGACCAGTCTTTTCTGACAACGGTCCTCTTCCGACCGCTCCAAGATGATGTGGTCTTCCGGCAGCTCCACGATGATCCTCTCTTGTCGTTGTTTTGACTTTAATCTCCATGAAGTGATTAGGTTGGAATGATAGCCCGATGACGTGGATGCAATGATTTATTGGTCAAAACCTGTTGAACATAAAAACCACAGTTACACATAGAACACTGACATATCACCAAGTTACATTGATTATGTGATTGCATTACCAATCCATACTCATAAAACAACTACTGGTATATCGGCATCCAGGACTATGTACATTTTGTCACTCCAGGTAACTCTATCTCTTTCTGTTCCACTTACGTGTAACGGGCGTTAGTATCTCCCAGTATTCATGGCTGGTCGCTGGGTTTGGTGTCAACGTTGGTACTCCCAGAGTACTTTCCACATACACGAGCTGTTAACGTTGGTACTCCCCGAGAGTACTTTCCACATATACTAGCTGTTAATGTTAGTACTTCCAAGGTACTAAGGTTTTTGCTATACATACAAACGCATACAGCTGGAGCTCGTTCACCTCACACGCAAACTTTCATGTGTGTTCTGTTCACTGCTATGTCTACCGCCCAACTTCCCCACCTCAGCCTGGCGGACCCGAGACAAGAGACGCCTTTGATTACGCCCATATGTGATGATAGCACAGTGCCCACGTGACCTGGCTTCTCTCCTAGTCGCCACCCAAGGGCACCCAAGGGGGCGACAACAAGGGTGAGTACAGACTCAGCAGGAGTAGTTACTGACAGGGCTAATATATACAGTAAAGGTGAGTGATATCAAGTTCCTAGGAGAGCACGTGTCCACCATGTTCAGGTCATTAAGTAGTGACCCAACCCTTTCACCTGGTTACAAGTATTCTTAATCACAAAATTATCCAATTTGTACATTTGTAAATCCGGTATGTTTAATGAAACTTGATTCTATAATGTCCTACTAACAATTGAGTTACAAGGTAAGATTAAGGAGGCATTAGGCCAGAAAATCTAATGATTATTATCTCTCATATGAATGAGCAAACCATTGACCCCTGGCCTGTCCTAACACTATATTTATGCTGTATAAGTCTAGTTATAAGATCTTTGCCCGTCTGACCTAAGTAGAACATATTACATTCCTTGCAATGAACCTTGTAAATGCAGGTGACTCAAGACCCCAAAACTCTGTTGGTCAAGACGATTCCACAGATACCAAATAGGCAGAGGGGGATATTAAGGACGCCAGGCAGTCTTGCTGTCCTGTTGCAGTTGAACATCACCCGGTAAATGAGATAAAACACCTGAGGACAAATAACACCTGAATATGTAAAATCAAAAACAAACATGAGTTATACAATTTGAACTTCCTCACTGTTAGGTTAACCATTCATATTTGCAAACTCACAAGCTACGAAACTATGAGATACGAATTTATCTGCTGGTTTTTTCCACGTATAAATGAATAATGTGATCAGTTGATACATTACATGATGCCATTAATGACAGGAATTATATGTAAAACTACAAATAATTATATGTAAAAACAATGATCCAACACAATGAAAAAGAATGCGTGGTAACGATTCTTCACAAGTTTATTTCTCTGTCAGTTGTCAGTCAGCGCCACCTGTTGGAGACTCCAAGCAACCAGACGAGGAGCAGTGTAGGTTACACTCTCTACCATGACAGAGAAGAACCGCCATCTCGTGATTCAATATAAAACTGAGCCAGATACTTCAAGGGTTCGGTAGTTCGCTCCAGCTGATTAATCTGGATATGTGGTGGCGAACTTTTGAGGTGACTGTACATAAATAAATAATAAAGTACTACTAAAATAGATTAGTTTTAACTCATGTATGAAATGACTTAAGAACATAAG
>NW_024757308.1:0-7951 GCF_018991925.1 Homarus americanus | reverse complement strand
CTATTAGTCAATGTTTTAATTATATTTTTATAGTATTGGCTGTTATAATATTGGGTAACGCAATTATAGTCCGCTGGTATGGGGTTTCATGGCAGTTTGTTGTCTATAGTATCATCTTCTCCTTAGGTGGTGTGCATTTCTGTGTGGTGATGATTGGGCAAAATAAAATATTAACTTTGGGTGTTTATAGCATTTTTGTGATCTACTAGTATATTGCTTTATGGGTGAGGATGGAATTCTGTGCTTGGTAATCAGTTAGACATAAGAATATACTTTTTGGTTTCTATTGCTAAAATATACTTTTCTCTCTATAGGTGCAAAACATAGATTACGCCCTCTTATAGATTATCTATTCTTATGGGCGAGAAAGAAAGTGCAGTATCAGGAGAATGAACAGTGATGGGGACAATGTAAGAAGGATGGCAACGTTTCTGTTATTAATATATAATAAGACAATGAGAAAATATGTTTATTGTCTCTACTGTATTATTACTTTGATAGCATGTGGTTCAGGCCCTACAGGGCAGAAAGTGGAAGGGTTGGTGTGATCCTCGGTCCTCCTCGGATTGTGTCCGGTTCAAGTTTATGACTCCAGCAGCACCACAGATACAGATCCGCAGCAGCACCGATTCACAGCAGGTGCCTGCTGCAGTGGGACGGGACCAGGGCTGGTAGTGTACTCGCAATGATGTGATACCGGTATCCCACCTCGGTGGGTTGGGATACGAACCTCATCTGGCAGGATTAATAACGCTGTACCCATGTACCGGAACTACTCAGCATATGGCTTTGTATTCTGCACTATATTATTCAGATCAACTGACACTCATCCCATGAACTCAGGCCCTCACTTATTGTCTTGAACTATCATTTACTTCATTCAGGACTTCATTCCATTCTTGCTGTTTAAATTGTCGCTATTACACTGAATAGTCTACAATTATGGCTCCAGTACAAGTAGTAATTGCTGTCCCAGCAGAACCAGGCGTGAAATAGGTCGCCTCGCTAAGTCACGTTTAAGTCCCCTCAGGCTGCCAGTGCCGACCTGCATCTACGACGTTCAAAAACATTTTACTCCTAATTTTAACAGGGTGTTATCACCATGAAAACCATTCAGTTATTCGGTATATTTCTCTCTTTAAGTGATAATCTTCCTTCAGCTCCAGCGACCTGTTTCTATGGGGTGTTGGGACAGCTTGGATGTTGTGAAGAGACTACTTGGTGGTGACTCCAGCAGACAGGGCTTGTTCGCTCCTCAAATCATTCTTGAATGTATGACTCTGGCGAATGACCTTGGATGTGCAGGTCTTCATTTGTGCAGGCGGCGTTACTCGGCCAGCTCGAGCACTTCTGCTGCTTGGGTACTCCATGACGGCTCTGCCACCTGCACCACCCAGCACTCCTTTGCAGGAACAGTGGTCCTACCCCAGTCAGCCCTGCTGAAGCAGGACTTTGGCTTGCCCTCCCTTGCCGCGTCCTGACATGTTGCTGCTGCTGCTTTTACGTGATAGGAGTTCAAGTCTCACGCCCCTCGCCACCTTGGTCTTTATACCAGCTCAGGATCAAGCCAGGTGGCCATCTGCTTGAACCCATCCAGTAGCAAGGCAGCCGATCTCAGTCCTGGTGGCCCGCTTCGACATATCAAGTTGGTAGATTGATTTTCAGTCTCTCGCTCCTAGTTTCAATATACATATGCCTCCCAAAACTTCCAGGCTGCTTAGGCTATGAAGCAATTGAGGCCATTAACAGGTGATATAAGAAGAAGCGCAGGGATGCAGCATCTACATCTGGTACTGAAACCGTGCACGACACAGGTCTCCTCTCCCGGCTATGTCACATCATAGACTCTTTCGTGAACGTGACATCTTCAGTAGCGCGTCGCTGCGGGCTTCCCGCCTGGTACTCTTCTACAACAAACGGCCTCCTACATTACTCGTCAGGAAATCCAGACAGCTGTCGTCTCTTGCTGCCCTCGGTGAACTGGCCAGAAGCATCCGTGTCTGAAGGCACCAAGGTGGCTGTCTCCAAGTACACCTCTTCCAGGCGTGGTGGGTTGCGCTAGTATAACAACAAACACTATCATCTTTCTACAACAATCGGCTCCATCAAGGCCCACAGTTATGTTCGAGAGACGGTTGCCGACAGTGATAAAAAAAAATTATAATAATCTCATTCTCTGAAGGTAGAAGCAGGATTTAAATCGAAACATAATAAATAAATAATCTCGATTCTCATTGAATTCAACACCCTCCAAAAGTGACCATACATCAGGTGTGTTGTTTTGGGCTTCATTTCTTGTTTTGTGACATCTCATTTCAAAATTTTTATTTTATTTTATTGTATGTTCCTTCTATTTCTATTTTAATCTTCTTTATATATTTATTTACTATTTATTTGGCGAAGCCACAGGACCACCTGTTGTGTAACCACAACAACATGATTGGACGGAGGAGGCAAGGGACTTGGAAAGGGTGGCGCCAAGCGTCATCGTGGTGCTAAGTGAAACTTGGTTATCAAGAAGCCCGCCATTCGTCGTCTGGCTCGGCGTGGGTGTTAAGCGTATATCAGCTCATCTACGGGGGGACCGCAGCGTCTCGGGGTGTTTCTGAGAACGTCATGTGACGCCGTCACCTACCGAAGCAAAAAGGGAAGGCAGTCCGCATGGATGTGGTGTATGCCCTGAAACGGCAGGGCGCACCGCTTGGTTTGGTGGTTATCAACCTGATGGATGGGGCTTTCACCACACCACGACAAGCAAATATATGGTTTAATTTTGGTCCTTTTTCGTTGAGAGTTGGTTAGACTGAGTAAATCGTTGAAAATATATCAATAGCAGTCCTCTCTAATTCTGGACTTTTGGTATGGTATGGGTTGTGTGTGAACGTGTTGGGTCACTTCTAATAGTGTCGGTCAGTCAGTCGTACATTCACCTAACCTCCAGGTGCCTCAACTAACTTCATGTGCGTCAGACCTCTGGAATGTAATTGTGTGGTTTGTAATCTATCTAACATGACATAACATATTTTTTGGTGGTTGGTAATGGGGTTGCAGTTATCATTCATTCATACATACATACATACATACATACATAACATGCTAGTGGCAGGGGGGATTGAAGGGAATTTTAGGAGGATAGAATAGGTGCAGTGGCTAAACAGCGCTTGCGTGAGGGACTTTAAGCAGCAAGTCGCCTGGATGCGGCAGGATAGAGTCAGGTCAAGCGTCCGGTGCATGTTGGGTTCCGCCATGGTTTCTCAGTGTTTGGTCGGCTTGATTGTGTGTGTTGTTTTCTTGTTTGGAGGAAATGTCTTGGTATTCTTCTTCTTAGCTTGAAGTTGATTTTCTTCTAACTCTTCTCCTCTTGTTGTTCGTCTTCCTCGTGTCTGCTATCATTCTGTAAAGACTCTCTATATGTATGTAGGTATGAGTGAGTAACAGTTGCCGGTTACAGTGATACTTCATATTCGCTGGTGTTGTACTGTATGGCTTCGGTATTTCTTAATATACAAACGGCACCGTTAGGGGATTGAGGTATTTAAAAACCAGCCTACATTACTTATATATAGACATAAATAATGTGGCTTGGACAATAATGACGACTACTCTCTCCTACCTTCCCCAAACAAGGGCTTTTCGAAAGTATACATTGGACACAAATGACTTAGTACATCATACATTGGTGGTTTAACAAAAGCCCTCATTAGAGAAAGGTGAAGGAGCACACAGTGAACATACAGATTGATGTTTGCACGCGTAGATAATGTAAGGTGAGATGTTAAACACCAGACACGTAGTGTAGTAACTCCCTCACAGATGGCGTTATGAGGGGCCTGATGATGTAGCAGTTACCTCACAGATGGTGTTATGAGGAACTTCACATGATGATGCTGTAGCAAAACATTCACTACGTGGTGTCGTAGCATCTTGGGGACACCACGTGGTCGACATGACTCACTCATTCAAGTGGGTGAGGTGTGGTCCCAGGCCTCTCTATCGTGGAGTCTCAGGGGAAGTATAACTGGGTACCTGGGACCTCACTGTGTGAAGGTGGTTAGCTAGCTTGGGTAAGACTCAACTGCCGAGTTGTTTTTCACTGAGTTAAGCACTGTTCACCACTATTCATCACTGGTTCCATTCCTTTGCCAAATGAGATAGTACCTTATGGCAAGAACTTGTTGATAGTCCGGTGGGGAGGAGGGTTCAGGGGAGTGAGTTGGTATGGGCCAACATATAAATAATAATAATAATAATAATAATTAACGGTTTATTGAAAGAGCTTGGCAGCCAGAAGGCTGAAAATATACAGTTACATATTTGGGGAATGGGTTACGAATTACAAATAATATACAAGTAACATGAGTGACACAAATAAAACATATAATAACTAGCTGGGGAAAAGCTCAAACTACAGTTCATTTCAACATAGTGACAGTGCAAGGAGTAGTGTTTACTGGGAGTGAGTACACTGATTTATTACAAGTTATCGATAATTTTTACAATGGTTGGGACTGGGCTGTTCTTATAGCGATCAGTTCGTGCACGTATGGGCTGGGCTGGATGCGGTTGTGGTGTCGAAGAGCAATTCTCGGACTAGGGATCTCAGGTGGTAGTAGGAGCCGGTGTAGAAGCTTCTTACCAAATTTGCAGATGAGGTCGTGGTGATGGTCAGTGAGAGTCTAAAGGGTCGGTCAGTGTGTTGAGCGCTTCTTGATATGTGGAGTAGGAAGGGTAGAGAATAATCTTGCATGGCCTCTTTTGCACTTTTTCGAGGTGTTTACGTTGTGTGGCATTTAGGGAGGAAGACCAGGTGGAGGAGGCATAGGTGAACTTGGGAAGTATGAATGTTGTGTAAACACTGAGGAGCTCGTGTGCAGGAACACCGAGGGACTTGAGTCGGCGTAGGAGGTGGAGACGGAAACTGGAGGATTTGATAACTTCACTGACGTGTGGTTTCTAATTTAGTTTGTTGTCTATATGTATGTATGTGTGTGTGTGTGTGTGTGTGTGTGTGTGTGTGTGTGTGTGTGTGTGTGTGTGTGTGTATATACTACTGTACTTTTTAGATCCTCCTACGCAACCTAACCTATTATAGTTAAGTATAGTAGGCTATACACTATTTTGTTAGTATGTGTTATAAAATGAAATTGCATGTTATTATTATTAATATTATTATTATTAATATTATTATTATTATTATTAGTAGTAGTATTATTATTATTATTATTATTGTTATTATTATTACATGCTAATATAATACTAAGTTGCCCGCCAGATTTCCTCAGAGATGGGAGGAGCACATTGGCGGCGGTGTTGTTTATACTCCGCCCGATTACTGATTCCTATTCACCGAGCCAGAGCTGGCGGGCGGCGTGTTATGTGCCACGTTTTGTTTCCCATTGGGCGTACCGCTCAGCTGGGGAGTAGGAGATTTCATAAAAGTTTGATGGAAATTTTGCTGGCCTTCTTCACGGTTGCCAGACCATCTACTGGTGGCGTTTTGCACAAAAATACTCTACACTCTTTCTAGGTTATTGTTATGTTGTTTTTTTTTTTTTTGACTTCTCATCAGATTGTGCATTCAACTAATATACACTATTAGTGTGTTTATTATTATGTTTTATAGTATTATTTCGTATAATATTGGGTAACACAATTATAGTCACTAATATACACTATTAGTGTGTTTATTATTATGTTTTATAGTATTATTTCGTATAATATTGGGTAACACAATTATAGTCACTAGTATAGTTTATTATTGGGGTTTATAGCAGTTTGTGGTCTAATAGTATCATGCTTTATGAGTGGTGTTCTATGTAGTGATGATTAGGCAATAAAATATGCTTTGGGTGTTTATAGCAGTTTTTGTGGTCTACTAGTATCATGCTTTATGGGTGGTGTTCTATGTAGTGATGATTAGGCCATAAAATATGCTTTTGGTTTATTGCTAACAAAATATACTTTGCTCTACCGCTGTCGTGCAAAACATGGTGAAACTTACATACACCGTTAATAAAGTATTCATGGAAGAAGAAGAAGAAGAAGAAGAAGAAGAAGAAGAAGTACGAGGAAGAATTGTGGAGGGAATGAACAGTGAGACAATGTAAAGCCTCCGGGATGGCGGCAGCGTTTCTGTTATTAATATATAATAAGACAATAGGAAAATATGTTGTTGTCTCTACCTGTATTATTACCTTTGCGATAGCATGGTTCAATTTTGGGAGGACAGAGGAAGGAGCAGGAGGTTAGGAAGGGAGAGATAGTGTCTGTGATCCTCGGGTCACCACTCCTCGGATTGTGTCAGTTCAAGTTTAGAAGCTCCAACAACTTTCCCTGAATACGAATTCGCAACCTTTCGATTTACAACAGGTACCTACTTACTGCCACAGTAGGTGAACAGGGACCAAGGGGGCTAGGAATAGTGTCCAAACAACTTGCTCCTGCCTGCCTGTGTGATGTAGTCGTGGCCACAATTAGGTTAGGATACAGACACATCTGGCAAGTTAGTAACGCTGTACCCATACCGGAACACTCAGCATGTAAACTTTGTGATACACCTTTAAAGCACTATATTATTGAATGTGACACTGTCAAAGACTTCAGGCCACCTCACTTATTGTATCTTGAACTATGTCATTACTTCATTGAGGACATTACATTCTTGCTGTTTATCCCAAATTGGCTAGCTAGCTAGCCCACACTGATTAGTCTACAATTACAATATGACTCCAATGTATGCTGCTGGTAAATGTGTACTGTCAATGAACCAGAGTGAAAATAAGGTCGCCTCCCTTGCTGCTGCTGCTGCTGCTGCTTCTTGCGCCCTTCTAAGTCCCGTTTAAGTCCCCCACCCCAGGCCCCCGCAGTACCCCTTCACATCTACACCATTCAAAAACATTTACACTCAATTTGCACAGAGTGTTATCCTGCAAAACGTTGATGTCGTATATTTCTCTCTTTAAGTGATATCCTGTGGCTCCGAAAGGAGCCTGTTTGGTTAGGTTGTCTTGTGTGAACGAACCTTGGGTTCTTATTTCTTCTCTGTCTTCTTGGGGAGGAGCACAGCTTGGATGTTAGGAAGGACACCCCCTTGGGCAATGGTGACTCCAGACAGGAGCTTGTTCAGCTCCTCGTCATTGCGAATGGCAAGCTGAAGATGACGCGGGATAATGCGGGTCTTCTTGTTGTCGCGGGCGGCGTTACCGGCCAGCTCGAGCACTTCTGCTGCCAGGTACTCCATGACGGCTGCAAGGTACACAGGGGCACCTGCACCAACACGCTCAGCATAGTTGCCTTTACGCAAGAGACGGTGGATCCTACCCACGGGGAACTGGAGTCCGGCCCTGCTAGAACGGGACTTTGACTTGCCCTTCACTTTGCCTCCCTTGCCGCGTCCTGACATGTTGCTGCTGCTGCTTTTCGTGATAGGAGTTAATTTCCGCCCGCCACCTTGGTCTTTTATACCAAGCTCAGGATCAGGCCAGGTGGCCGTCTCGCGGACCCAACCAATGTAAGAGAGCCGTAGCTGCAGCCAGTCTGATCCTGAGCGGCCCGCTCGGTATATAAGGAAAAGTTAGTCGGGCCAGTTTTCAATTCTCTCGCTCCGCGCCACGAGTAACTGTGCCGCCATGCCTCCCAAAACTTCCGGAAAGGCTGCCAAGAAGGCTGGAAAGGCCCAGAAGGCCATTGCCAAGGGTGACAAGAAGAAGAAGCGCAGGAGGAAGGAAAGCTACAGCATCTACATCTACAAGGTACTGAAGCAAGTGCACCCCGACACAGGAGTCTCCTCCAAAGCTATGTCCATCATGAACTCTTTCGTGAACGACATCTTCGAGCGCATCGCTGCCGAGGCTTCCCGCCTGGCGCACTACAACAAACGCTCCACCATTACAAGTCGGGAAATCCAGACAGCTGTCCGACTCTTGCTGCCCGGTGAACTGGCCAAGCATGC
>NW_024757307.1:0-22605 GCF_018991925.1 Homarus americanus | reverse complement strand
TCTTCACTACATCTCACTTCACAATCTTCACTACATCTCACTTCATAATCTTCACCACATCTCACTTCACAATCTTCACTACATCTCACTTCACAATCTTCACTACATCTCACTTCACAATCTTCACTACATCTCACTTCACAGTCTTCACTACATCTCACTTCACAATCTTCACTACATCTCACTTCACAATCTTCACTACATCTCACTTCACAATCTTCACTACATCTCACTTCACAATCTTCACTACATCTCACTTCACAATCTTCACTACATCTCACTTCACAATCTTCACTACATGTCACTTCACAATCTTCACTACATGTCACTTCACAATTTTCACTACATCTCACTTCACAATCTTCACTACATCTCACTTAACAATCTTAACCACATCTCACTTCACAACCTTCACTACATCTCACTTCACAATCTTCACTACACCTCACTTCACAATCTTCACTACATCTCACTTCACAATCTTTACTAACACCATCCTTCATCACTACATATAACAACATCCATAATCACTACTTATAACACCATCCATCATCATCACTACATATAACACTATCCATCATCACTACATATAACACGATCAATCATCACTACATATAACACCATCCACCATCACTACATATAGAACCATCCATCACGACATATAACACCATCCAACATCACTACATATAACACCATCCATCATCATCACTACATATAACACTATCCATCATCACTACATATAACACGATCCATCATCACTACATATGACACCATCCAGCATCACTACATATAACACCACCCATCATCACTACATATAACATCATGCATCATCACTACATATAACAACATCCATCATCACTACATATAAAACCAACCTATCATCACTACATATAATATCATCCATCATCACTACATATAATACCATCCAACATCACTACATATAACACCACCCATCATCACTACATATAACATCATCCATCATCACTACATATAACTCTATCCATCATCACTACATATAACACCATCCAGCATCACTACATATAACACCAACCATCATCAATACATATAACATCATGCATCATCACTACATATAACACCATCCATCATCACTACATATATAACCATCCTATCATCACTACATATAACATCATCCATCATCACTACATATAACACCATCCATCACTACATATAGAACCATCCTATCATCACTACATATAATATCATCCATCATCACTACATATAACACCATCCAACATCACTACATATAACACCACCCATCATCACTACATATAACATCATCCATCATCACTACATATAACTCTATCCATCATCACTACATATAACACCATCCAGCATCACTACATATAATACCAACCATCATCACTACATATATCATCATGCATCATCACTATATATAACACCATCCATCATCACTACATATATTACCCTCCTATCGTCACTACATATAACACCATCCATCATTACTACATATAACGCCATCCTTCATCACTACATATAACACCATCCATCATCTCTACAAACACCAGTCCTCAACTATAGTGATAAACAGAGCTTCATTTTGTTGTCAATTTCTTTAAATTCCAACCTTATTAAACCGTAATTCTTTCTGTATGGTCAAATTTTGATTTGACCTCAGTGAGAGAGCTGTTAGTGTCAGTAAATCACAATGGTGTTCCGACGCACTGTAACAAAAGTTTCAAAGGTTGAGGTGAAGCCTTGCCAGGTGAAGGAGAAGGGCCCCCGATCTAACAAACTGCAGACCACAAAGCACACTAAACCTCAAAACAACAAGAAGAAGAAGGAAACTACCACTTTCTGCCATGTACAAAAGGACCAGTACCTGCCATGGGGAGACTACATCTTCACCGGGAAAAAGTCAAAGAACAACAAGAAGTGTTGACCCATCTTTTCTGATATTTAAAAATAATAAAAAACATATTAATTGATTTTGTTTGTATTATTTATGCTTTTAATATTTTCAACTGTAAACGTGCTGTTTTGGGAATATATTTTGAGTTACATAATATTTAGGTACAGCAGTTTATATCACTGTATCTCCTTGTGTGAGTGTGTGGGTAGTGTGTGGATAGTGTGTGGGTACTATGGGTGTGTGGGCATTATGGAGAACTAGTCATGGCTAACTGTGACCCTATATACGGGTTATACATCGGCCTTAACGCCCTTGTCTCAGCGCTATCTCATATATCCAAATTTCACATATTTGAAAGTATTAGATAACCAAAATATCTGGAAAATATTTAGTTAAAAATACAAATAATAAAACAAAATCGAAAACAGAAAGAAAAAACAATACCCGTGAAAGTGGAAATAAGGAGGAGGCAGAGCAGACGATACACAGGAAGGCAGTAATCATCATCCCCGTGTGAACCAGCCAGAGAAGAACTCCTTCGCCTCACCGTCCACCCGCGTACGATCAGCTGAGTGAAGTTGCCTCGTGTTGCAGTAAACTTTATCTGTAAAAGGACAATTTACTTTTACTTTTATTGTTTATCTTACTGTTTATAACTGTTTATTTTCTCTTACATAATGTACACTAAGTATGGGAGTGTACAGTAAGTTATACCGGATGACAACAAATTCACATTCGTCTTGCAAATATTAAAACATTACCCTAACAACAGTATTGTATAACAACACGAGCTAAAGTGATGTGTAAAAAGGTCGGTTGCAAAAAGAAATATTATTCTTTTAAGTCTTTTTCAGTTTGTTCAGTGTTAACAACATTATAGGTCATATTTCATGCAGTATGCATATACAATGTTTGCTGAAGGTTTAATACCTTTCTGTTTACTGATGATGTAAAACCCTCGTTAAAATACTTTAGAGTCGTTTACAAAATATTTGGTTCGTTTCCGGAGCATTGTATGTTTTTACAGCATGCGAGGCGGTAGGTATGTGGAGTTTTAAGAGCACTTCACGCTATAGCTCAGTTGGCCACGGATTAGCGAATTACGAACTGAAAATGTTTGGATCGTCATCTGTTTCGTGTAAGCTGTGTCGGACATTTTGTGCTACATTAAAGTCCAGCGATCTGTGGCAGCTGTCGGGCTCCTGCCTGACCACCCTTTGCCTAAGAAGAGCGATTGTCTGAAGGTGTTCGAGTAGTTACTCAATTGTGAAAAAGTGATAGTGAGTCCCATAGACATGGCTGCCAGTTAGGGACAGTGTGGATACGGCACACTACATAGCATGTCTTCGGTAAGTAAAGGAGGCCGTGTAGCCAAGACTGCACTCAACCGCCTTCACTTCCCCAATTACAGCTAGGTGGACTGAGAGCGCCTCGGGATTATCATATCTATAATGCCAGACGGTAACACCATCCCCTTGACACCTCGGAGACTATACAGTACTGTGTTCAGGGCGTGTTTGTGGGTCTCTACTGCCGCCTCCCTATCGTTGAGTTGCTCCCCACTTACCGTAACCAGTCGAGGTCACTGTGGGAGGCCATGTACGGTACAGTACAGTACAGAGTCACGCCCCCCTCAACAACGTCCGCACCTCGCCTGCTGAATACAGTATTTGCAAATGTGACCATAAACCCCAACAATTGTAGCAAGTTACAAGTCCCGGGATTAGCCCCTGGTATTAACACAGTGACAAGCGTCCCATTCCTGGTAAGTAGCAGGTGGCCGGAGGTAGTGCAATCCTCTCCCAGACTACACGGAGATGAGAGAGAGCTGGCTGACCATCATGGTAAGGACGCGTCACTATTTGGACCCCAGGGAGGCCATTATCGTAAGTTAAGTGAAAGGCATTTGGAATACTGGACGACTAGACGCTATATGAATTTCTTTACCCTAGTTTTCCCACCGATAATAATGAGTACAAGGGAGGTAGTCTCATCGGCGTTCATCAACACCATAGCCGTCTCAGTTACCTATTGCTCGTACAAGGTTTTTGAATGAAATAGTTTTACTAATATCAGGAACTTTCAAACTACTACAGGAAATAATATATATATATATATATATATATATATTGATAAAATCACACGGGAAAATGGAAACAACGGAGTACCTTAGCTTTCGTCTTTATTCAAGACATCTTCAGAGGCAACTGGTAAGTAGCAGGTGCCTCTGAAGATGTCTTGAATAAAGACGAAAGCTAAGGTACTCCGTTGTTTCCATTTTCCCGTGTGATTTTATCAAGATTTATCTTATCCACGTTTTCATTGTGGATTTACATGAAATAAAATAAATATATATATATATATATATATATATATATATATATATATATATATATATATATATATATATATATATATATATATATAACAATAAATTATAACAAAAAGTGTTTGTATGTCATGCCGGACGAGAGTAATGTATCGCCCCTGCGTTTTTTCGACGAATTTTGCTTCACTAACTGAAAAAATCAATTACGAGCAGCTTGTACAACGATGTGCCGGAAAATGCCATTACGAGAGCGAAAATGGTGTTGCTGGCACTTTGTTCCATTTAGTCAAAGAAGATGACATTGAATGAATTTAATACAATGCATATGTGGTGAACGAGCCAAGTGAAATTATGACATATTGAGCTACTTAATGAGAGAGAGAGAGAGAGAGAGAGAGAGAGAGAGAGACGGTTAATAGACTCTAGATGAGAGACAATTCCTCAACCACACCATTAAGCACCAACAAAAAATTTCACCGCTATACTATAAATCCGAGCGTTAGTAGACATTATCAGCACCTACCTGTCTACCCACCATTATTGGCTCTTAAATTATGGTGCAATATGGTGCAATAGGGTTGATTTTATGGTGCTGATGTGCCCTTCCCCATGTTATAGACGCGAGAGAAGGTTTGTTTACATTGGGATGCCGTCATAGTCCTCTCTGGTGGCGAGAGTACTGACTGAGGGTATAGGGGAGGAAGAGGAGGAGGAGGATAAACAGGAGGGGGAGGAAAAGATGGAGAAAAAGGTGAGAGAGAGAGCGAATAAGAAGAACACCAACACAACATCAAAAACCCAACCAATACTAAAATAATATAACGAAATTAGAGACGAAAAATATAACAAACAATATAAGAAAATGAGCAGGAATGAACACCAAGGTCAGAAAAAGAGCAGGAATGAACACCAAGGTCAGAAAAAGAGCAGGAATGAACACCAAGGTCAGAAAAAGAGCAGGAATGAACACCAAGGTCAGAAAAAGAGCAGGAATGAACACCAAGGTCAGAAAAAGAGCAGGAATGAACACCAAGGTCAGAAAAAGAGCAGGAATGAACACCAAGGTCAGAAAAAGAGCAGGAATGAACACCAAGGTCAGAAAAAGAGCAGGAATGAACACCAAGGTCAGAAAAAGAGCAGGAATGAACACCAAGGTCAGAAAAAGAGCAGGAATGAACACCAAGGTCAGAAAAAGAGCAGGAATGAACACCAAGGTCAGAAAAAGAGCAGGAATGAACACCAAGGTCAGAAAAAGATACAAACACTGATTAGAAGAGAAAATATAAACATTGTGAACAAAATATAAAACGCAGAATGTGAAATGAATAAGAAACGTTAAGTGTTTTATATTCAAGAGACAATAAACGGATCAAGGTACAAAAAGTAAAGGTAAATAGATGAAAAAAAAATACAAAGTGAAGAAATTAGAATCTCCTCTTCGTAAATTGAGAGCAGCAGCAGGAGGGGGGGGGCATGAAATGGTCAATAATGTTCCATAAATCAGAGGAAATGTCGCAGAATCGGAGCAGCTGAGCCAATATTTGACCTCTGGTTTGCATAATTCGAAGCGCCAAATTTTTCACCAGCGTAGAGTTAAGGCAGCTCGGTGTAGGACGGGGAAATACCTCATACATTTTGACTTAGTGAGCCGCCGTCACCCACCTGGCCAGGTACGGTACACAGTCAGGTTAAATCATCAACTCATCTTTTTTTTTTCAATTGGGAGGAGTATTTAATCATCATGAAAAAGACGAATAAAGCTCAAATTACACACACACACACACACACACCGTAAATTGACTTATTCACGATATTCGGTCGCTTATGAGAGAGAGAGAGATTAATTCAGAGCGTGACGTGGACAAGTCAGTAGGATTAATAATAAACTTTTGTTGTCCGGAACTGAGAACTCTAACAAACTCTCTTTTTCTCCCTTTCCTATGACTTGAAATTACGATGGTGTCAGAGTGTGTGTGTGTGTGTGTGTGTGTGTGTGTGTGTGTGTGTGTGTGTGTTGAAGAGGAACATGAATGATAAAGTCTTCTGTACTAAATGTTATCTCCTGGAACCACCGCGTGATGCCTAGATAAGGAGTGTAAGGAGGAACTTATGTTTCTTTAGCTCTGGGTCTGGTGAAGTTATACAAACAACTGTTTATGGCAACTTGGGTCCTTTACAGACTCTCCCTGTATAATATAGTATATGTTTATGAAGGGGAAGATGCAGAGAGACATTTTTTTAGGCATGTTTGTCGGGAAGAGCCCAATGTCATGAATGGAATGCCTGTCGTCTGATATAGTGAAGAATAAATGTACAGTTTATCTGACTGCACGACGCTAGAGACGCTCTCTCATACAAGGAATACCAACATGACCATTAATGACGACGCTACACTGAAACACAACTTTTAGGGTTGGTAGCAAAAATAATTCGAGGAAAGTAACATCTGGTGAACCGGAAAGTTTGATTAAAATTTTTTAAATATGACAGTTTTTCGCTCTAGTTTGTGTAACGTGGATTATAAAATACACAAACTTATTAAGCTGAGGCGCAACGAATATGAAACAAACACACACACACACACAGACTTAACATTTTCATGAACGTAGGCAAAAGTATTTACATTTCCAGACTTTTCTTACAAAACAATAATCTTAATCACAACATTTTAATCATTCGTCATTTTTTAAACTTAAGTTCCACCAAATGATAAGCAACACTTCCTAAAAAAAATCGTTGCTACGTATTTTTACATTTTCCGCCATAGGAGTGAGCCGAGCCAAACTAAAACACGATAATCATTACACAATACACCAGTAATCATCACACTTCAGTAAAAGAGACACAACACTAAACTCGTTACGTGTTCCCTCGCTAACACTACTGACAACGACTGATTGAAACATATTTGTTGAAGGACGCCAGGCTGCAATGGTCGCTGCAAAATCTAAATGCGAAATACATGATCAAGGCAACAATGGTGTTTTGTCTGTCCTGTCTGACCTTTGTTGCTGAGTTTAAAGGAAATACACTCACTGACTCACACAGTTATTTTGAGAGAGAGAGAGAGAGAGTATGTGTGTTTGTGTGTGTGTCCATTCAAAACAGGTATGTTTTTAATTAGTGGGAGTGTCTGTCGTAACACTAAACAAAAGGTTCCTAGTAGTGTCTTTATTCTTCAAATGTTATAAATAAGACGACAGCTTTTGGTGGAAACTATGCTGGTAGTATTAGTGTAAGAAGCTGACAGTCTCAAACTTCATTGTTATCTTAATAAACAAACAATGCATCAGTTTAATACAATGAAAAAATAGCTTGAAGAATGGCGCTGGTTATCATTAATTACCCTCAATATACAGCACAGTACATGGAGGTATTGTCCAATATTTCCTAACACCATCATGTTAAGACCTGAAGCAACACATCACCATTTAAAGCTAAAATCACCGAGTGTTTTATTCACAAGTCTTTTGTTTTCATTTTTAGCTTCAGCTAATTATTATTTTCTTAAAGCATCAAATCATATTTTGCACATTTTGAAACAGAGTTTTACAGAAAATTTTTATATTCAATTTGTCAATTTATGCAACGAGTGAGGTGAAAGAGTGGCTCTGACCTTTCAGATAATGGATTTTGAGATTGATGGACAGCGACTGTTTGGTGTCTGGAGTACACTAGAATTTTCTTTTCTTAAATTAATTCTATCTATAATACCATTGTGTGTAAATTACATTTTAATATATTCTCCACAGTTTTTATTTTTTCCTCTCCTGTGCATCTCAAATAAAATATGTAAGACGTAAAAGTGACAAATTATTACATTTTGTAATAGTCAATGTGTTGTGTTGAAACAAGAGCCCCGACAAATACTCTGTGTTGCTCCTTTGATGAAAAACTTGCATGTCTGTTTTGCTTTTTGTTTACGCCAGAGTTTAACGACCTGGTTCCTGCAAATAGTATCATAAACTTTTTCAAATTTTCGCGTCCACTCCAAATGTTGATGGTAAAAATATGTAGATGGAACACGGCAGGTGGGAGCTTCATGTCGACAAACATTTGAATACAATACAACAATTCAAAATGGCAATATAAATATATAACTGACAGCAAATTCGTTCAATTGTGTGTATATACATACATATATATATATATATATATATATATATATATATATATATATATATATATATATATATATATATATATATATATATATATATATATATACACACACACAAGTAAATCACTGTAGGTGCGCTTGATCCAAGTATATGCTGATAACCACAAGGAAACAAATAAACAAGAAGTTCCCAAGCGCTTTCGTGTAATTCACATCTTCAGGGATCTGTACTCACCCCTGAAGATGTGAATTACACAAAAGCGCATGGGAACTTCGTGTTTTCTTGTGGTTATCAGCATATACAGGTGTATATATATATATATATATATGTAATATTCAGAAATTTCAGAGTAATTTCAAATGCCCCGCCATGAGTGATACTGAGCGTTCAAGGTCATCTGAGGGGAGGGAGCGCTGCCTGCTCGTAGCGAGAGATTGCGGAACTAGGCCTATATGATATTGAATATGATTTACCGAATTAATAATGATGCGATTCATGAAGTTAAGGGACTATTATTGAATTTGAAATTATTATAGATCGTTTAGCAGTCTGAATAATGTTACGGGTGTCCCAAGGAGTTATTAGTTAGGCGGTAAATATATCACGTAGGCCCAAGCTAACGCCGTGGGGAGACGCGACGCTGGCTAGGCCCAGTCCCGGAGAGCATTCACACAGACAAGACGTTCCGCGCGTCCATCAGAAATAGTCACGTGGCCTAGTCACCTGTGCTGCGCTATTGCAGTATAACAAGTAAGTCTCATTCGATCTCAGACAGGGTTAGATAGGGCAGTGATAAAGTAAACTAGAGCTAACAGTGAGTTCATTTCAGGGTTTCCGTCAGAACCCACTTGATTGGAGTTGACCGGAGTTGATTGGAGTTGACTGCGAGAGATTGACTGCCGTTTGAGACTGCCGTTGATGATTGAGGGTGGCGATTGTCGCCATTGGACCGATCAGTGTAGGCCTGTCACTGTTTAGCGGGGTAGCAAAGGATCTCTTGAGTGAACGAGTGCTCCCGACAACTAAAACGACACGGGACCAGCATCAGCAGTGGGTGATCAGTTCTTACCACTCCGGTGCACAACCCCACATGTCCCGAGCAGCTAGTGAAACCCTCTTGCTAACGGGAAGCTAAAGTTTCTCTCAACTGCACAAGGTCTGATTGGCTCACTCTCTTCCTGCCCATGGACGCACTGGGAGTACACTGAGGCTATCTGAGTATATAATGGTCACACACTGAGACCGTGAGTCTAGGACTCTAGGAGATACCTAGAGGAACATTTTATCTTCATTATTACGGGTGTAGTTAACACCACTCCTCAGACTGATATTATCTTGACGTGTGTAGTTAATATTTCTTAAATAGTTTTGATAATATTGTTTTGAATGTTTGTGCCATTAAGTGGAACCAGAGTGATACTGTGATTGATTCTTTTAATGCATCTGATTGTTCTTCATAATTCTGATCTCAGGTATAACCTTGTTCCCCAGAGTAGTGGTTAAGTTAGGTTAGGAAGTGTGCATCTGTTGGGGTGCTATAATTTTGTTGAGTGCCCTTAAGGCCTATTCATTGTAGAGTATTTAATTTCTTAAATTTTATTACCATTTCCTCAGTGACTGATATTATCTTGCTGAAAGCCCTTAAGGCCTATTCATTGTAGAGTATTTAATTTCTTATCTTTATTACCATTCCTCAGTGACTGATATTATTTTGTTGAAGACCCTTAAGGCCTATTCATTGTGGAGTATTTAATTTCTTATTTTTTAGTACCATTTCCTAAGTGACTGATATTATTTTGTGAAAGCCTTAAGGCCTGTTCATGTGTGCGAGCAACATTTCTTAATACTTCAAATTTATTGTTGCCTGTGTTTCTAATAATTTCTATGTCATGTATAACTTTTATTCCCCAGAGTAGTGTTTAAAGTTTAAGTTAAGAGGTGCGCATATTGGTGTACCATTATTTGATTGTGTTTGTAGTGTTGGAGGGAATATAAGTGTCTAAATTTTACAGTGTGTCTCATTCATCCCAGTCACAGACGCTATCCTTCCACGGGTCACGGACAGTTCATTTTGTATAGTAGATTTAAGTGTTCTTGTGCTGGTTCGGGATTTTTCTCAAAGGGGCGCTTCCACTGCCTTTACCATCTATTAAATTTTAATAAACCCCAAGTCAAGTGAGAAATTAAAGTCCAGCAAATTCCGACCGGTTACATATATATATATATATATATATATATATATATATATATATATATATATATATATATATATATATATATATATATATATATATATATATATATAAACGTGTGACACAGTAAACGAGGGTGAGGGAGGTGTAAACTGGTGCTTTTGGTGACGTACAGTTGGGTCGTTACAGCCTCCAGTATTCAGGCTTAGCAATTTCATGCTGTCATGTTGAAAATTCCGATAAGTTAAGTTTAATATAATTTGCGTTTCCCAAATATGATTTTTCCAAAATCAAAATGTAGCGAATTTCCCAAACCTACTACATCAGAAAACTTATTTTGAATATATATATATATATATATATATATATATATATATATATATATATATATATATATATATATATATATATATATATATATATATATATATATATATATATATATATATATATATATATATATATATATATATATATATATATATATTATATATGCAAATAAATCACTGTAGGTGCGCGTGATCCAGGTATATGCTGATAACCACAAGAAAAAAGAAAACACGAAGTTCCCAAGCGCTTTCGTATAATTTACATCTTCAGGGGTGAGTACAGACTGTAGGAATTAAAATCAATAAACCTTAGTGATGGTCAGTTCAAAACTGATAATATGTTACATAAATGTATTTGTCAGTGGCCCAAGGTGAAAAATTGCTTTGAAAACCTTTGATCTAGATGTATGATAGTAATTTTGTGGGTCGCTTATTTTTGACATGACCTGACTAGTCACGTCACGCCCCCTTCTCTTAAGCTCCTCTACGTGTGTGTTGGTGTGGGGATTAGTGGATGACATCATTATGACCTGACCTCATGTTTTTAAGGTCACCCTGTATATTTAAGTCTCTCTCTGTCCATGTAATCCAGTTGCCTGTGTGAGGGCCACCGGGTGTGTGAGGACCACAGGCAATGTGAGGGCCACAGTTTGTGTGAGGGCCACTGGGTGTGTGAGGGCCACCGGCTATATAAGGGCCACCGGGTATATAAGGGCCACCGGGTATGTGAGGGCCACCGGGTGTGTGAGGGCCACTGGGTGTGTGAGGACCACTGGTTGTGTGAGGGCCACAGTGTGTGTGAGGGCCACTGGGTGTGAGGGGCCGCACTGGGTGTGTGAGGGCCACCGGGTATATAAGGGCCAGGTATGTGGGGCCACCAGGTGTGGGGCCGGGTGTGTGAGGGCCAGAGAGGGGTGTGTGAGGGCCATCAGGGTATGTGAGGGCCACAGCAGCGTGTGTGGGGCCACCGGGTATGTGAGGGGCCACGGTGTGTGAGGGAGCCACTGGGTGTGTGGGGGCCACCGGGTGTATAAAACCACCGGTTATATAAGGGCCACCAGGTATGTGAGGGCCACCGGGTATGTGAGGAGCCACCCCGGGTATATAAGGGCCACCAGGTGTGTGGGGACACCGGGTGTGTGAGAATACCAGTATGTGAGGCCACAGTGTGTGTGGGGGCCACTGGGTGTGTGAGGGCCACCGGGTATATAAGAGGCCACCAGGTGTCTCAGGGGCCACCGGGTGTGTGGGGCCAGAGGGTATGAGGTGCCAGGTGTGTGTGTGTGTGTGTGTAAGGGTCACAGGGTGTGTGAGGGCCATAGGGTGTGTAAGCGCCACAGGGTGTGTGAAGGCATCCGGGTGTGTGAGGGCCACCGGGTGTGTGAGGACCACAGGGTGTGTGAGGGCCACTGGGTGTGTGAGGGCCACCGGGTGTGTGAAGGCATCCGGATGTGTGAGGACCACAGGGTGTGTGAGGGCCATTGGGTGTGTGAGGGCCACCGGGTGTGTAAAGGCATCCGGATGTGTGAGGGCCACCGGGTGTGTGAGGACAACAGGGTGTGTGAGGGCCGCTGGGTGTGTGAGGATCACAGGGGTGTGTGGGGCCACTGGGTGTGTGAGGGCCACCAGTGTGTGAAGGCATCCGGATGTGTGAGAGGCTCCCTGGGGTATGTGAGGGGCCACCAGGTATCGCAGGGCCACCAGCAGGTATACTCTAAGGAGCCACCGGGTATGTGAGGGCCACCAGGTATGCTTGAGGGGAGCCTGCAGGGGTATGTGAGGAATACCAGATTGTGTGTGTGTGTGTGTGTGTGTGTCTGGGGTGTGTGTGAGCACAGAGATTGTGTGAAGGGCACAGGGGTAATGTGAGGGCCACCAGTTGTGCATGAGGATGTGTGGGGGCCACTGGGTGTGTGAGGGGCCACCGGGTGTGTAGGGGACCACAGGGGGGTATGTAGGGAGCCACAGGGTATGTGAAGGCCACAGGGTATGTGAGGGCCATAGGGTATGTGAGGAATGCCGGGTGTGTGTGTGTAAGGGTCACAGAGTGTGTGTGAGGCACAGGGTGTGTGAGGGCCATAGGGTGTGTGAGCGCCACAGAGTGTGTGAAGGCATCCGGATGTGTGAGGGCCACCGGGTGTGTGAGGACAACAGGGTGTGTGAGGGCCGCTGGGTGTGTGAGGGCCACCGGGTGTGTGAAAGGCATCCGGATGTGTGAGGGCCACCAGGTGTGAGAGGGCCACCGGGTATATGAGAGACACCGGGTGCGTGAGGGCCACCGGGTGTGTGTGAGGCTAGAGGGTTATGTGAGGCCCACATAATTATGTGAGGCCCACTGAGTGTGTGAAGGCATCCTGGAGCGTGAGGGCCACCGGGTGTGTGAGGACCACAAGGTATGTGAGGGCCACAGGGTGTGTGAGGGCCACAGGGTTTGTGAGGGCCACAGGGTGTGTTAGGGCCACTGGGTGTGTGAGGAACACAGGGTATATAACGGCCACCGGGTATGTGAGGGCTACAGAGTGTGTGAAGGCATCCGGGTGTGTGAGGGCCACAGGGTATGTGAGGGCCACAGGGTGTGTGAGGGCCAGAGGGTATGTGCGGGCCACGGGGTATGCGAGGAACACAGGGTATGTGAGGGCCACAGAGTGTGTGAGGGCCACTGGGTGTGTGAAGAACACAGGGTATATAAGGGCCACCGGGTATGTGAGGGCCTGGGTATATAAGGGCCACCGGGTATGTGGGGCCACACCGGGTATGTGGGGGCTGCCGGGTATATAAGGGCCACCAGTGTGTGGGGGCACCAGATTGTGGGGCACCTCCAGGTATGTGAGGGCCACAGTGTGTGTGAGGGCCACTGGGTGTGTGAGGGCCACCGGGTATATAAGGGCCACCGGGTGTGTGAGGGCCAGAGGGTATGTGAGGAATGCCGGGTGTGTGTATGTGTGTGTAAGGGTCACAGGGTGTGTGAGCTCCATAGGGTGTGTAAGCGCCACAGGGTGTGTGAGGGCCATGGGGTGTGTGTGGGCCACACGGTGTGTGAGGAGCCAGAGGATATGTGAGGGACATAGGGTGTGTAAGGGCCATAGAGTGTCTAAGGGCCAGGTTCAGAGAGTGTGAGAGGCCAACAGGGTGCGTGAGGGCCACAGGGTATGTGAGGGCCACAGGGTGTGTGAAGGCCACAGGGTGTGTGAAGGCAACAGGGTTTGTGAGGGCCACAGGGTGTGCTAAGGTCACAGGGTGTGTGAGGGCCACGGTTTGTGAGAGGGCCACAGGGTGTGTGAGGGCCAGAGGATATGTGAAGGGCTATAGGGTGTGTAAGGGCCATAGGGTGTCTAAGGGCCAGAGGGTATGTTAGGCCCACAGGGTGTGTGAGGGCCACAGGGTATGTGAGGGCCACAGGGTATGTGTGGGCCACAGGTTGTGCCAAGTTTACAGGGTGATTGAGGGCCAGAGGGTGTGTGATTGTCACAGGGTGTGTGAAGGTCGCAGGGCGTGTGAAGGTCACAGGGTGTGTGAAGGCAACAGATTGTGTGAGGGCCACAGGGTGTGTGAAGGCCTCAGGGTATATGAGGGCCACAGGGCATGTGTGGGCCACAAGGTGTGTGAGGGTCACAGGGTGTGTGAAAGCAACAGATTGTGTGAGGGCCACAGGGTGTGTGAGGGTCACAACATGTGTCAGGGCCACAGGGTGTGTGAGTGCCATATTTGTGTAAGGGTTACAGGGTATGTGAGGACTACAGTGTGTGTGAGGGCTACAGATTGTGTGAGGACCACAGATTGTGTGAGGGCCACAGGATGTGTGAGGCCATATCGTTTGTAAGGGCCAGAGGATGTGTGGGAGCCAGAGGGTGTGTGGGGGCCAGAGGGTGTAACGGCCATTATTCGCCCGGATCAAGGTGTGTGGCGTTTACAAATAGGTCTCACCTGACCAGTACACTCAGGCTTAAGCCACAGTCACCTCCAGCTTATGTAAACCGACAATAACCACAGACGTCTTTTATTATATACAAACTTGTAAAGTACAATGTGTTCATGAATGCCTCACCAAGGACCTTCTCGTGCGTTCAAATACTGAAATTGAAATTGAAATATTTTATAGACAATAAAACTATTACATCAAAAGGACTATGCAGTATACTACTCCCACCCTCACCTATACCATCCTTTCTGGGGCTTACAAAAAGTTATAAATATTATAAGAACACATGAATTATTTTACACCAATAAAATAGTTCATTTTGACATGAACGCTGTACTACATCAATAGAACAGATAATTTAATCTTATACAAATTTAAAGGTCATCATAACCTTGAAGCAAAATTTTTATACAATGAAAAAATAATAATTTGTCCATAATTTTCAGTAATATTTGTATCCCAATCATAGTCTCATTATAACAGTATCAACAGATGTTAAGTTAGTCCCGTAAGTTACATTGGTGTTTTGTAACACATACAAATAATGCTGAAAACTCTCGCTACACATGACAATCACTTCTCTTTCAAATACCGAGAGAGGAACTTAATGGTTTGTGTGGTAAGGTTGGCCACCTCTTAAGAGACACTGGGCTGATTGATTGTGGTAATTACATCCCTGGCGACGCAACAGCGTAGGTTATATTTCGCCGAATTAAATTTAATGTTTAAAGGACTAAAATAAAATATTGCAAGTTAAAAACATAATAAATAAAATAGAACTTTCATAAAAACCATTTAAACGTTAATAAATAACACTCAAAGCTTGTGTCGAAGGCCGGCTTCCTCCACATAGCCGGCTGCTCACTAGGCTCCTCACTACTTATCAGTTATCACAACAAATATTTTTTCGAAAGTTTGTTATTCAAGAAGTTTATTTTCCTTAATGATCTGAAGTGTCTATGATTTTCGAATCAATGACCATCCGAAACTTTTTCAAACAAATTGAATCATTCGATGAAAGAACTTTCGAACAAAGATAACTAATGTTGGAAGTTTATCACAACCAAGAATGATGATCTCACAATTTTTCTCAAAGCAGAAGATATGAAGCTAACGTATGGTAACGAAACATACCGTAATGATCTTTGGGAAATTTCGGTAAAGTTAGGTTAGTTTTGGTAGCTTCGTATCATCAATAAATGATTGGTTTTGGACTCTTGGAGTTCAGTCGTGGTACTATTTTAACATTACTTTCCCTAAACCGAGACACTACTCAGTACCGCGCGACACCTTGGGGCGGTGCATGGACGCTCACCGCTCTCTGTGACTTTATTAATTGTATTGGTAATTTAATGCAGCGCGTTATATGATGAATTTACACGCTGTGATCACACACAGAAGACCTCCTTGGAAAAAAGTTGGATACATATGGTGAAGTGTTTACTAAGTGTCTTAACGGTGAAGGAAAGTGGCAGGACACCGGGTGCACAATGCCTTCTTGAGGAGTCAGGTAAGACGCTGTTGTTGTCGGTGTGTGTTGTGTTTTAAAGGAACAATAAAAAATCTTGTATCTTTAATGGGAAAAATTTCCTCAACCTGGTGTTAAGGCTGGAACACACTCGTTAAATATTAGCCTTTTCGTTTTCCCTTGTTCGTGTTAAGAATAAAAACTGTGTTCCGCTCGGACCGCCATCTTGGACCGCCAAGTTCGCGTTCCTCCTCCCCGTTTATTTTTTTTCTTCTGTATTATCGTTTCGGTCATCCAGCGAATTTGCGGATTTTAAATTCCCAACGTTATGTTGGGTGAGGGTAGGATTTAATCAGGGTTTTTCGATGGTTTTGGGGTATTATTTTACTTTCGCGCATAGCGTGGATGCGTTCATAGTATAAGCTTGTTTGGTATATATTACTAAAATTATCTTTGTATTTGGCATAATACCCAGAGTTTATTGATTGGTTGAGCATGTATGCATATTATTTAGAGTAACTCGGCAACAATTTTGATCTGATAATTGTGTGATTTTGTTTGTTTACGTTTATAATTGAAAATGGACTACTAAATGTTTAAAATGATTGAACTTAAACTTTTGGGTGGGATTTTGGGGAAATGTCATGTAGGCGTCCGTGTTTTTGGTGAAGATCAGTTGAAGGTCAAGGGGATGCGATATATAAATTGTGATCATAGATACAATCGAAATAAAAAACTAAGAATAATTCGGACTAAATTGGCAAGTTATATCATAATTAAGAGTTGCTGTCAATGTGAGGCGTTTTTTAAGAATACAGTAACCCAGTTCCGCCCGGTGTTGTGCCCCAGGAGTAACTCACCCAATACTGGTGCAGTTTCTAGACAGGTTAGCGTAGACACGAGCCTGCAGCTGGAGCGGAGGTCTTACGTGGTGCCGCAGAACCTCCGCCTCGGTGATATTAGTTTCCTCCTGTGACTTCGGTTAATCCATCTTCAGTGTCCGGTTATACCCTTCTTGTGACCCGTTATACCTCTTCCTGTATCGGGTTATACCCCTTCATGTGACCCGTTATACCTCCTCCTGTGCCTCGGTTATAACCCAACTATGAGCGGCAGTAACCATGACTGTTATCATTACATTACAGAAAAGGTGATAGTGATAATAACTTTCCCTGGCGCAATGTTGCAGGTATATATACAGTTTTAAATACCATGTGACCCAAACGTTCACTTGCAATAATACTGAAAAACTATTTTTAGTTCGTATATTGGAAACAAATATATTTATGATATTACTGTGTATATAATATATAAATGTTTTACACACACGTCAAAGTGACACCAGGATACAAGACTCGTGGCTCTTATGGTTACTGGGGCCAGATTTCAGCATCAATAATCTGTATGTCTTCCCGTTCAAGAATATACTTTAAACTAAACTAGACTAGAATTCAGAATAACATAGCAAATTAAATTACCGCATACAATTAACTTCAATGCATGTATACTATGTTGGTTTCCTAGTGGCTACTGTACTTGCATATTATATTAAGCACGTGTTATTGTTGAAAATAAAGAAACAAAAAAACAAACAGATCAGGAGTGACAAACGATAAATATGTTGTGTTGTAAGAGAAACAATTGAGACCCTTCAGCTGTGTGTAAATGAGGTAGAAAGTCAGTCAAGATCAGCAAACTAGGACTTGGTCACAATACTGTTACTATTAAGATTTAGCTCATAGATGTTCACTATCTCTGGCTGAAATATGGCATGGATATGAGCATGTACCTCAGAAGTGTTCGGAAGGTAATATTTTAGGAGGATGGACCTCCACTGCCAAAGGTGGATAACTCCTTCAACAAAAACACGTCTGAGTTGGTGGCAGACTCAGACCTAAAAGTGGGTCCCTTGTATCCCACTGCAGTTTTTAATTCAGAGAACTGATGTTTGGTAACTGCCTTGTCGTGGTGAGGAGCTTCAGTTCTCTCGATCTAGTAATCACTGTTGGTGGGTTTTTGTTGACACTGGTAGGACCACCATGGCGAACTGGTTGCTGGTGAGGTTCTTAAGTGGAATTTATTTTTACACAAGAGACAGTGATATATCAGAAACACCACCATACAAAACTACCACGAAAAGTCTGAATGAATAACGTTGAAATCTATATCATCCTTACCTACAAGATCCTCAAGTGTAGATGTCAAATATTGCCAGTAGTGTCAAGAGCATTTTCTCCACAACTGTACGGAATATTGAGAAGCTTTTGCGTTAGTGAGAGCTAAAAGCTTGGAGAGACCAGTAACTTGTCTCGGGTCGTTTCCTTCAACTGGTAAGGAGGTGAGGGCGAGAGGGCAAGACTGGTCAACTAAATCGTGGACCAGTCTTGCCATACTTGTGACACTGATCGTATTTCTTTAATCTTTTCGTTCCATTTGCGACCACATGTTTACGACCTCACGATTGTCTGAACTTCTGTTCGACTTTTGGAAACTACGACTACTTGTACACATGTGTCAGAGTTCTCAGTTAAGACTTGGACAACACAATGTTCTGTGGTAAAGAGTACCAAGTATCTTCGTTATAAAGAGGTAAAAATATAAGATATGATAAAGTAAAGCATCGACAAGCTACATGTTTTGTCTATTATGATAGTCATCAGGTACGAGTCGATAAATGAGACGTCCAGATATTACCAGGTGCTATCACAGAAACCCTCCAACAACTTGGTGTGTTAAGTGAGGTGCTGTTTGGTTAGGTATATGTATATATATGTGTGTGTGTATACAAGTTGCTGGTCCAGTCCAGTCCAGTATACTGTACGTGTCAGAAAACAGAGGAGGACAAGTGATCTCGGGCCCTTCGTGCCCGGTGAAAGTTTGAACGCTTGTGCTTGGCTAGCGTACAGCGAATGAGGGTGCGGCAAGTCTGTAGACTTGCATGGTTAATTCGGGTGCGCCAAGTCCGTAGACTTGCATCGTTTTCCATCGTAAATAAAATTGTTAATTAATGCCTTCCTAAAGAAATCATCGACATGGGACCAGGTTTGTTCTATTCTACGAATTTTTTGCGATTTTTCCACCAAGTTTGATGAAAAAATATTGTGCCGTTTCCGCTACCCAGAACATACACACGGCTAGTCCTATAGTATCTTAGACAAGTGATTGTGGGCCCTTCGTGCCCAGTGGCGAGTCCGGTGGTACAGTTTACAGAGGCGTGAAAGTTCGAACTCTCGTGCTTAGCTAGCGTACAGCGACATCGTTTTCCAGATGGTCGTGGTTGTTATAATTATGGTCGTGGTTGTTATAATCATGGTCTTGGTTGTTACAATCATGGTCGTGGTTGTTATAATCATAGTCGTGGTTATGATCATAGTCGTGGATGTTATAATCATGGTCGTGGTTGTTATATTCATGGTCGTGCTTGTTATAATTATATTCGTGGTTGTTATAATCATGGTCGTGGTTGTTATAATCATGGTCGTGATTGTTATAATCATGGTCGTGGTTATGATCATAGTCGTGGATGTTATATTTATGGTCGTACTTGTTATAATCATATTCGTGGTTGTTATAATCATGGTCGTGGTTGTTATAATCATGATCGTGGTTATATTCATGGTCGTTGTTATAATCATAGTCGTGGTTGTTATAATCATAGTCGTGGTTGTTATAATTATGGTCGTGGTTGTTATAATCATGGTCGTTGTTATAATCATATTCGTGGTTGTTATAATTATGGTCGTGGTTGTCATAATCATGGTTCGTGGTTGTTATAGTCATGGTCGTGGTTGTTATAATCATGGTCCTGGTTATTAGGTACTGTAAGTATCTAGTATACTATAGGAAGGAATAGAATAAAAGTTAGAAAAATTAGTTAAAGAAATATTCGCCATAAGGAGAGGGTAAAATCATCAAAAAAAATTATTATGAATCACCGATGATCATTCCGAGATAAATTATATTATGAAGAGAAGTGACCTTGATTCTGGTTAGATTAGTCACCATCCGCTAAGTCATCACTGTAGGTTATGTATCTAAGCTACTGTGCCGAGTAGCAACCCTGTACATAAGCTACTGTGCCGAGTAGCAACCCTGTACATAAGCTACTGTGCCGAGTAGCATTTATATATATAATCACGTGGCAACACTGCACGTGTTATGTGGCAACATTGCCCCGAGGCTGCCATATGGCAAGGCAGCCTCAGTCTGAGTGTGTGAGCCGTGCGTGGCACACGCTGGTCACCACTTGTATTTCTCTCATCCACAATAAACGGACTCAGTGTTACTCAGTGTTTCCCTAGCCATCACTGCATTCTTCAGGGCACACTAGTAACTTTCATGGCGCAGTGTCTAGGATCTGTGGACTTACAAAGTGTGTGAACAATGCCGACAGTTACGTCTGCCGGTGATGCGCGTCGACTCATAGTGTGTTGTGTTGTGTTGCGCTGTGTTTCGCCGCGATGTGCAGTGTTGCTCCGTCACAGTGCGTTTTAGTGACGGTGGCAGTGTTAGTGTCAGTGTATTAGTGTGTGTCTAGAGCTGAGTTGTGCATTGGCCTGTTTTTTTGTGGTACCCACGGAACACGCAGGTGTACACCCTTCTCGTGCGACATCCGGTGGGACACTGGTCTTGCCACCGCCTCCGCCGACCGCCGTCCACCACGCTCCGCTCTCTCAGACACACACACACACGCACGCACGCACGCACCCACTCACGGACAGACCAGGCGTGATTTTCGCGCTGTTTATGTCATATATATGTGGTTCGAGCTGTTGAGGCGCCACTTTATATATTAAACAGTGCAGTCCATGCACACACAAAGATGGGAGGTAAGAAGGGACAACGTCAAGATGGGAGACACGACTCCCCACCACCTTCTCCTCCACCCGGCGCAGACTCTCATCCTCCACCTCCTGTGACGGACATTGCCACAATTCTGAGGTGGATGGACGACCGGGACGAGCGACGTAGAGAAATGGAATTTCAGAGGGAGGAGACACGAAGAGTGGAGGAAAAGTTGCGTTTTGAGGCACTATTGGCGACCCTGGCGCTAACCCACCCTCCCTCACTCGCAGGTAGCGCGCTTCAAGGCACCAGTACACTCCCTCCTCCACCACACCAGCGTCCTCCAGCTCCCAAGGCATCTGTTCAACCCCCACCCGCCTCTCACCAGACGTCACGTTTCAGCTTTTTCGTGAGTGGAGGCGGCGTTGGACAGATTACTCCACGATGGTGGACCTTGACAGCATGCCTCCAAACAAACAGCTCATCCAACTGCGGATGTGTTTGTTGCTGGAGACCCAGAGAGTTTTGGAGCACACGTTGCACGTGCCTCCCGACTCTACCTCTTCAGGGACGGATGTGCTCGACCTTTTACAGGAGTTTGTTAAGGGTCGGAACAACGAGGCTTTGCGTCGCCGTGCCTTTACCAGCTGCAAGCAGGCGGAGAACGAATCCTTTGACGATTTTTTTGTACGTTTGAGGAGTTTGTCGGAGGAGATCGACGTCTGCAAGGCGCACAGCCGGGAATGTGAGGAAGCCTGGATCAAGCACGGGATCTTGACAGGTGTCAGGCACGAAGAGTTGATGCAGCGACTCCTCCCCCTGGACGCTTCCTCCACACTCCAGGTGGGAGTGACTGAATGTCGGTCATACGAGGCCACCAAGTCCGCCACCTCTGCCTTACGGGCCCCACCTGCTGTGAGAGCTATCTCACAATACAAGAAGGCGGCCAACAACGCGAAGGCTGCCACACGCTCTTCCACGCCTCCGCCTAGTGCTTCCTGTGGCAGCTGTGGAAAGCAGCACAGCCCCAAGACTTGCCCGGCCGCCGATGCACTGTGTCGTGGATGTGACCGTAAGGGCCACTGGTCTAACAAAGACAGGTGCCCTGCACGAGGCCACAAGTGTCAGGCCTGCGGTCGCTATGGACACTACGACAAGTGCTGCCGCCAACCCAAGCCCAAAAGCCCGAGACGAGGAGGACAGCAGCGCACTTCCCTCGGGGTGGTTCGCACACAGCCCCCTCCAGATGGCCCACGCAGCCCCAAGCAGCAGCGGAGTCACATCAGGAGGGTGGAATCGACCACACGCCCCAGGGCTACCCTTTCCCCTACTATCCGCGTCGCCGTCACACACGGTGATGTGTCGGGTCACACCGAGGTGATACCGGACACCGGCGCCGATACTACGGTGATTGGGTTGAAGCACCTCCAGAAACTGGGCCTCACCAAACGCAGCCTGGGACCACCGCCGCAGCTGCAGTACTACAATGCAGACGGTTCCCAGATGCCGGACGCTGTGGGCTCCTTTCAGGCAGAGATCACCTACGGCGACAGGTCGTGTTACGGATGGAT
>NW_024757306.1:0-4088 GCF_018991925.1 Homarus americanus | reverse complement strand
TGTGACACTCCCTGGTACTTCTCTGACACTCCCATGTACACCTCAGACACTCCCAGGTACACCTCTGACACTCCCAGGTACACCTTTGACACTCCCAGGTACACCTTTGACACTCCCAGGCACACCCCAGACACTCCCAGGTACACTTCTCACACTCCTAGGTACACCTCTGACACTTCTAGGTACACCTCACACACTCGCAGGTACACCTCACACACTCGCAGGTACACCTCTCTCACTCCCAGGCCACTCCTGTGACACTCCCCTGATGTATCTGACACTCCCAGGTACACCTCAGACACACTCCCAGGTACCGCCTCAGACACTCCCCAGGTACACCTCGAACACCTCGGAGTACACCTCAGACACTCCCAGGTACCACCTCAGACACTCAAGGTGCCTCTGACACTCCCAAGTGCACCTCCTGACACTCCCAGGCACACCTCTGACACTCCCAGGTACACCTCAGACACTCCCAGGTACACCGCTGACGCTCCCAGGTACACCTCCGATGCTCCCAGTGCACCTCGGACACTCCAGGTACACCTCTGATACACCAAGGTACACCTCTGACACTCCCAGGTATACCTTTGACCTCCCAGGTACACCTCTGACACTCCCAGGTACACCGCTGACACTGCCAGGTACACCTCTGACACTGCCAGGTACTCTACTGACATTCCCTGGTACACCTCTGACACTCCCAGGTACACGTACGACACTCCCAGATACACCTCTGACAATCCCAGGTACACCTCTGACACTCCCAGGTAAACCTCCGATACTCCTAGGTACACCTTTGACACTCCTAGGTATTCCTCTGACACTCACAGGTTCACCTCAGACACTCCCTGGTACACCTCTGACACTCCCAAGTACACCTCTTTCACTCCCTGGTTCTCCCCTGACACTCCCAGGTACTCCTCAGACACTCCCAGGTACACCTCAGACACTCCCAGGTACACCTCTGACACTCCCTGGTACACCTCAGACACTTCTAGGTACACGTCTCACACTCGCAGGTACACCTCTCACACTCCCAGGTACTCCTGTGACATTCCCTGGTACTCTTCTGACACTCCCAGGTACACCTCAGACACTCCCAGGTACACCTCTGACACTCCCCGGTACACCTCTAACACTCCTAGGCACACGCCCAGACACTCCCAGGTACACTTCTCACACTCCTAGGTACACCTCTGACACTTCTAGGTACTCCTCTGTCCTCCCATGATACACCTCCTAACACTCCCAGGCCACCGCCCCAAGCCTCCCCAGGTACACACCGCTGGCACTGCCAGGTACACCTTGAGACTCCCAGTACACACCTAGCCTAACCTAACCTAACCTAACCTAACCTAACCTAACCTAACCTAACCTAGCCTAACCTAACCTAACCTAACCTAACCTAACATAACCTAACCTAACCTAACCTAACCTAACCTAACCTAACCTAACCTCTAACACTAAAAATCAGTGTTTTCAAAAAAAAATTAAGCGTTTTCCGTGACAAGAAGATAAAAATAAGTGAAATACATTAGTTTTCATCTAAAACTGAGTGTTTTTCGTGAAAAGAAGTAAAACAAACTAAAATTCATCTAACCTAACCTAACCTAACCTAGCCTAACCTAACCGTGAAAAGAAGTAAAACTGACTTCAAAATAGAGTTCTTCAACAGAAAACACGGCACATCTTCGAAAATATGTACAACTAACTAAAAGACAGTGTTTTTTGTAAGGAAATTCAGCGATTTCCGTGAGTGTTTTTCGTGAAAAGAAGTAAAACTAACTAAAATTCACTTAATCTAGCCTAACCTAACCTAACCTAACCTAACCTAACCTAACCCAACCTAACCGAACCTAACCTAACCTAATCTAACCTAACCTAACCTAACCTAACCTAACCCAACCTAACCTAACCTAGCCTAACCTAACTAACTGGCAACCTAACCCAACCTAGAACTGACAACACAACCCAACCTAACCTAACCTAACTAACTCTAACCTGCTTAACCCAACCCATCCTAACCCAACCCTAACCTAGCAACCTAACCCTAGCCCAACCTAATCTCCTAACCTAACCTAACCTTACCCAACCTAACCCCAGCCGAACCCAAACCAACCCAACCCAACCTAACCTAACCTGGCCTAGCCTGACCTAGCCCTAACCTAGCCTAACCTAACCTAGCCCAGCCCTAACTCAATCCAACCCAACCCATCCCAGCAACCTAGCCTGACCTAGCCTAGCCCAACCTAATCTGCCCTAGCTTCTTCTTGACCCAACCTCTTGGCGCCTATCTGAGCCCAACCCCTTGCTAGCCAACTAACCTAGCCTAACTTGTTCTTCTTAGCCTCTAACACTGAAAATCAGTGTTTTGAAAAATATTAAGCGTTTTAAACTGATAATAAATAAAATGCATTGGTTTTCATCTAAAACTGAGTGTTTTTCGTGAAAAGAGTAAAACTAACTAAAGTTCAGCTAACCTAACCTAACTTAACCTAACCTAACCTAGCTTAACTACTTTACTAACCTAACTAACACTAACACTGAAAATCGTTGTTGTTTTGAAAAAAAATTAAGCGTTTTCCGTGAAAAGAAGATAAAAATAAGTAAATACATTGGTTTCATCTAAAACTGAGTGTTTTCGTGAAAAAATAAAACTAACTGAAATTAACTTAACTTCTTCTATCCTAACCCAACCTAACCTAACCCAACCCAACCCAACCCAACTAACCTAACCTAACCTAACCTAACCTTAACTTGAACCTAACCTAACAACCTCTAACTTTGAAAATCAGTGATTTGAAAAATTAAGCGTTTTTCGTGAAAAGAATATGAAAATAAGTAAAATACATTGGTTTGATCTTAAACTGAGTGTTTTTCGTGAAAAAGTAAAACTAACTAAAATTCACCTAACCTAACCTAACCTAGCAAACCTGGGTTAGGTTGGGTTAGATCCAAATTGGAAATTAGGTTGGGTTGGAGATGGGTTCAGTTGACCAGAATGGAATTAGTGGAATTAAATTAGAGTTCAGTGGAATTGGATTAGATTAATGAGAGTTGGAATGAGGTACCTCTGATACTTCAGGTACACTTTGGGACTCCCAGGCCTCTGACACTCCTGGTACACCTCCGATGGTCCCAGGTACACCTCCGATATTCCCAGGTACACCTCCGATGCTCCCAGGTACCTTTGAGACTCCCAGGTACTTCACCTGACAATCCTGGTATGCATCTGACGTTCCCAGGTACCTCTGACACTTCAGGTACCTCTGATATTCCCAGTTACACCGTGCCTCCCAGGTCGGCCTCCGACACTCCCAGGTGCTCAACTCCGACACTCCCAGAGTAAACCTCCGATCTCCCACCTCTGACTCTCCCAGGTACACTCTGACACTCCTAGGTATTCTCTCAGACACACCCTGGTACCTCTGGCCTCCCCAGGTACCTCAGATACTCCCTGGTACACCTCTGACACTCCCAGGTACACCTCTTTCACTCCTGGTACACCTCAGACACTCCCCAGTGCCACTTCTCACCTCCTGGGTACACCTCTGACACTTCTAGGTACTCTCTGTCACTCCCTAAGTACCCTCTACCTCCCACAGGTACACCGCTGACACTCCCAGGTACACCGCTGACACTGCCAGGTACACCTTTGAGACTCCGTACACCTGGCCTAACCTAACCTAGCCTAACCTAACCTAACCTTACAACCTGACAACCTAACCTAACCTAACCTAACCTAACCTAGCCTAGCCAAACCTAACCTAACCTAACCTAACCTAACTAACAACTGCCTAACCTAACCTAACCTAACCTAACCTAACCTAACCTAACCTCTAACACTAAATCAGTGAAAAAAAAATTAAGCGTTTTCCGTGACAAGAAGATAAAATAAGTGAAATACATTAGTTTTCATCTAAAACTGAGTGTTTTTCGTGAAAAGTAAACCTTTAAATTCATCTAACTTCATCTAACCTAACCTAGCTAACTAACCGTGAAAAAGTAAGGTGGCTTCAATAGAGTTCTTCAATAAACTCGGCACATCTTCGAATATGTGCCGCCAAAACAGCCCACGTAACTAC
>NW_024757305.1:0-22260 GCF_018991925.1 Homarus americanus | reverse complement strand
GTGCTGTACATGTTCCCCTCCTCGTGCTGTACATGTTACCTACCTCGTGCTGTACATGTTCCCCTCCTCGTGCTGTACATGTTACCTACCTCGTGCTGTACACGTTACCTACCTCGTGCTGTAAATGTTACCTACCTCGTGCTGTACACGTTACCTACCTCGTGCTGTACATGTTACCTACCTCGTGCTGTACACGTTACCTACCTCGTGCTGTACATGTTACCTACCTCGTGCTGTACATGTGACAAAACAAAGATTTTAAGGTGCATATATAATTAATAATATATTTTTATAGTCTGAAAGTATGACCGCAGGCGTACACAGGAAATTTAAGCATAGCTCAGACTGGGTAGGAGTGTTGGCGTTGAGTCCATGGTTAAGTGTTTATTGTGTTACAATGGGTTTTCTGTTACAAGCCTGCTATGGACTTTATAGTTTGTTGGTACAAATAACGATGTACAGAGCAGCAAATTACGTTTTAACATAACATTTAGATCAGTTTTTTAGCATATCCTGAAGCAGATTCTTGCTCAAAATGAATATTTCTGTTTTCATTTTGTCAATCATCGTCCAGAAGAGTTTATTTATACTGTATACTAACAAATAAATGTCAATGCCGTTGTTAACTTGATATTGCTGTGTATCTTGACAAGAGAACATTCGCTCTTCCTCAAGGTAACGCTTCTTGAATTTGATAGACAGTTTAGTGAATATGAGCATTAAAATGTAAATGTTTAATAAACTTGTGAAGCCATAACAATAACATGTAGTTATATTAATCCCAGCTTATCTTAGTAAAATGTCATGAATAATAGCCAATGATTATAACTCCGTCCAGATTCGGAGTAACAGCCAAGTCATGTTTCATCCTGTGTACATAGAATCAGACACTATAGGTTTTACTGAAAATGGTTGAGAATTGGTTTCAGGGCAACTATGAATGGTTCAGCTTGAAAATGTAAATAAAAATTTATCCTCCTGGAAATTCGGCAGTAGTTTGGTTATACACAACAGTCGGAGGTTTGGGTCATGTGAGACGTAACAGTTTGGTGACTGAGCTGAATATTGTAAGGTTATGCAGTAGTTTTTATTGACTTTTTTCCGTTCATTCCTTACAGCAGAATACTTATATCTTACGTACGCTGATTATTTTACACGATACTGTCATTTGACCGTTGTTTACCTATTAATGTACAGTCCACGCCACTTATCAGCATCGAAATTCTTAACTGACAACTTAACTGGGTGCATCCCTTCCCCAGCCCACCTCCAGAAACACACAAACCCCGGTAAATGAAGTGAAAGGATATAAAAAAACATCAAATGAGAATACAGCATAGTTATATATTGGAAAACAAAGTACAGTATATATTAATAAATCAGAACTCTCTTCATTATAAATCTTTACAACCCTCGCTATATTACAGATGGTATACTGTATATTATATCTGAATTATGCATCCTTATATGCCCAGCACTTGCCAACAGTGCGTAACAGAGACGTGACCGATCGCCCAAGCGGCTAACGAGCCGATCAGTGGTGAAGAGGATAAAAGTAAAAGTTATATTTACTTATAGAAAAAGACTATTGCTTCAAGGAGACGTTTACATAAAAATAATTGGATTCTGGTTTCTATGTTAAGCATCTTATCAAAACGGAGATTTTATCTGGGGATTAAATTAAACATTTTCCATGTTTCTCTTGGAAATTCACCATCATAATAACATAAATTATAGAGTAAGTGGATCATAAAATCTATCTAGTGTCTTGGGTTGTCTTTACTAGCGGTATGTCGCCAAAATATACGTCACTATAAGATGAACTAAATCTCGGGGTAATTTGTTAAACTATATTAGGAACACATTCCTTATAACAATAGCAATTTCAATTCCAAAGTTCCTGAACAATGTGTGAGATAACCTGCTGTACAGTAAGTCTGTGGTCACTAATAACTAGCACCCTCTTTATTCGCACAATGATATATATATATATATATATATATATATATATATATATATATATATATATATATATATATATATATATATATATATATATATATATATATATATATATATATATAATGAGTGCAACACAAAATGGTATACTGAATATAATTATTGCATATAAAATTAAAACCATTTCCACTCCATTAAAAAAAAAAGTGCTGTTACTGTATGTAAGGTAACTCCACCGCCTCTACTCACTCTGATAAATTATCTACTGTAAGAACTTTTCTGATCCACCGGCAAGTATAGTGAACATCAGGTCAGTGGCTGAGAAGCTTGTAGCAGACCAGTTTGTATCTAAGATATTTTAATTTCTTCTTTACTCTGAAGAGGAAACGTCAGTTAATCGAGAATTCATGTAAACAACGGTGGTCAGGTAAATTTCGTTGTTTTGTTTTTTTGTGGGGGGGGGGGGGTAAAAAAATCTCTTTTTTTCCAGTATTCCTCCTTCACTAGTGGTGTCTTTTCTGATAAACTGAAAATTGCTGAAGTCCACCGGGCATATAAAAAATCTGGGGATAAAGGTCTCTTCAAGAATTACCGCCCCACATCAGTCCTCCCAGCCTTGAGTAAGATACTGGAAAAGCTAGCATGTATTAGACATTATATACTGGTATACTATTTTTTATTTAACAGACATAAATTGAACACACATAACCTACCCAATTTAACCTAATATATCTAATCTAACCTAACCCACTCTATTTAACCTATTTTAACTTTTTTTAACCTACCTTATTTAACCTAATCTATCTAACCTAACCTACATTAGGTATGGCTATGGCGTTTAGCACAAGGGTGTATAACTGCCTGGAATAGACAAAATTAAAAATCAACAGTTAAAAAATTCCTTTTCCTATTTTTTGGAGATTGTCATGAGGTAAGAAAGCATTTTTGTTTAAAAAATCTTTATGTTGATGGTTAAAGTGCACAACCTTCATCAGTATTATGGTAATGGATCTTGATATGTACAGTAGCTAAAACAACTATCTGTGCAGGTGGGGGTGGATATGCTCCGGAATGGTACGTGTGACTAGTGACAGCCCTCATATACCAATATTTATCGTCCATGGTCTCATATTGTTTCCCACAAAGTATGTACAGATAGTTGTTTTAGCTACTGTACATGTACAGGTATTTTACTGTGTAAAGTATGCATGATCCCCTAGCCTACAGTTTTAGGATAATCAAATGTGGGAATACTATTAACACAGGAAGAGCCACAGTGTGTATTGCTTATATGAAACGCTTTTGTTTAAACAAATAAATATTTAATTAGGTTAGGTTGGTAGGTTATATTAAGAACCATAATGAACTTCACATAGAATTTCAAGAACAAGACATACGACGGCCATTGAGGTCAACATTACAGTGGATAATACTCGCATATAGCCGTTCCCTAACAAATATTGTACTGTAAATATGAACTCACTTCTCCTAAGGCTACCTAATTTAAATAATCTTCCAGAGAAAGCACAAGTGGTTGCCAATAAATTAACGCTGTGTGAACGACTAATAAATATTTTACATCACAACAGCCAACACTAGACTAAACACAAATCGTGTGAAGGGATTTACGCAAAAAGAGAGAAGCCATCTCTAGCAAGCTTGGTATTATTAGACATTTATCTTTTACCATAGTCTGTCCTTCACAGACACAAGTATACGTTACGACTTACCAAATTTTTGTCCGAGATCGGTGAAGACCCCAGTGCAATTAATCGGTGGTCAGGGAGGTGTAAAGTCAACGCTTAACCCCTGAACACTTTAGTATAGGTTAAATTGTTGTTTTTTCATTAGTATATGATTTTTTGTCCACTTCCTACTGTGTTATCATTACCTCAGATACACACACTTATCACCACCAGAATCATCATAAAATTATCCTGGAAATCACCTGAGCATTAGATTCATTCACATTCATTACATATCCAAACTGACACACACAAACAAACACACACACACGCACACACACACACACACACACACCCACACACACACACACACACACACACACATCCTTGACATACTACATCCTTGACCACCGAAGGGTCAAGACGTACCTGGCGCTGCTCTCGGAGCAGCCAGGTCAACTGTTAAGTTGGCCCATACCAACTCCCTCCCCTGAACCCTCCTCCCCACCGTAATATCAACAAGTTATCGCCAGAAGTTACAATTTCATTTAGGAAAGGAATGGAACCAGTGTTAAACAGAGGTGAACAGTGGTGAACAGTGCTTAAGTCAGTGAGAACAACTCAACAGTAACAGTCATACCCAAGTTAACCTTCACACAGTGAGGTCCCAGGTACCCAGTGATAACGGCCCGTGAGACCCAACAACCAGCGATGTGTTAATCCGTCTACGATAGGAAGGCCTGGGACCACACCTCACTCATATAACACCATCTGTGAGGGAATTACTACACCACGTCAGGTCCCTCATAACACCATATGTGAAGGAGTTACTACACCACGTGAGGCCCCTCATAACACCATCTGTGAGGGAATTACTACACCACATGAGGTCCCTCCTAACACCATCTGGGAGTGAGTTACTACACTACGTGTTTGCAGTTCAACACCTACAATAATCTGTATGTTCACTGTATGTTCCTTTACCTTTCTCTAATGAAGGCTTTTGTTAAACCACCAATGTATGTAATAAGTCATTTATGTCCAACGTATATTTTCAGCCTTCGGGGTGCAGAACTTTTTCAATAAACCGTCAATTATTATTATTATTATTATTATTATTACACAAATGGTCAGGTCTATAGCTCAGGCAGGTCCTAACCCGCTAACCTCTCACTAAAAACAGGAAAAACTATATCTGTCATCTACACAAAAGGTAACCAGGTAAGACTCTTGATATAGAAATAATGAAATAGTTTTTGTAGTTTGACCCCTCCCCAAAAAGTAGTTTTTTTTCTAAGTCCCCCTTAAAAAAAATAAGGCAACGTTGATTATCTGAAAAAATTGGCTTGATTTCTGAAGTGCTTGAACTATCAACACGTCCAGTACTGCCCAGTAAGACCCTGCTATAACTTACGCTCTCACTCTAATACTGAAATTAATCCATCGCTTCTCTGGCGAGTTACCAAGTGGATAAGATATCTCTCCCGGACGGACGGACAGAAGGACTGAAGGACTTATAGCGTCATTTCTATACATCCCCAAACTTTCGGTCCGGGTGCTGCGGGAAAGAAATTCTGCACTGGTCAACAAGGAATCGCGCTGCCAATACAGTAAAACGATTGACTTTCTATTTTCATAAAACTTAGACAAATTTGATGTTTGATGCAAGCTTAGGAAAACGTGGTATCCTTAAAGATTACCACCGACTGAGAGACACCGTGTTACCTGTGCTAGGCGTCACCAGCTGAGAAACGCCGTGTTACCTGTGCTAGGCGTCATCAGCTGAGAGACGCCGTGTTACCTGTGCTAGGCGTCATCAGCTGAGAGACGCCGCGTTACCTGTGCTAGGCGTCACCAGCTGAGAAACGCCGTGTTACCTGTGCTAGGCGTCATTAGCTGAGAGACACCGCGTTACCTGTGCTAGGCGTCACCATCTGAGAGACGCCGTGTTACCAGTGCTAGGCGTCACCATCTGAGAGACGCGGCGCTAGACCAGACAGTCGCTGTAAGTCACTGCCCTCACCTGTGCCCTTGAACTCTCTCCTCTGGTTAGTCATGCTGCTGTTGCTGTCTCCTGTTGCTGCTGTTGTTTGTCCTGTTGCTGCTGTTTGTGCTATTGCTGTCTCCTGTTGCTGCGGTTGTTAGGTCTTTCTGGTGGTAGTCTTTCCATGCCTGTATACAGTAATCCACACTGGAACGTACTGGAGATTTGTGCAGTTAAAGGAGCATGTTCCCGTCGTTGTATTCAGAGGTAAGCTTTATAAATCCCAAACTTCGATTTACTTTTGTCACTGCTGCCCCCAGTTGCTGCGCCGTCTTCAGTGAATGATCTATCGCAACGCCAAGAACTTTCTCCTTATCGACAGTATCCAGGAAAGTGTTATTAAACAGAATAGTTGTGATTGGATTGTTGTCTTCTATTATGTAATGTTAAAGATCTTTTGCCAGTCTCAAGACCATTTGAACAGCTCATGCAGGTCTTTCTACATTGTTGCGACGTCGTCTTGATTTGCTACCTTCCCCAATATCTTTGTGTCGTCCACAAAATTGACAATGTGACTCGATATGTTTTCACCTATGTCGTTTATGTAGATGACAAACAGGGTGGGTCCAAAGATAGAGCCTTGTGGTACTCCACAGAATGTACTCCATTTATTACCACTCTTTGTTGCCAGTCTTCGAGTCAATTGTTAATCCACAGCAAAATCTTGCCTGTGATGCCATGTGCCAGGATCTTAGAGGCCAGTCGTGCATGTGGGTCTTTGTCAAACGTTTAGGAGAAATTAATGTACAACTCATCTACTGGTGAGCCTTGGTCACGTAGTCTGTAACTGTTAACGTTTCAAGGAACGTGATTAAGTTTGTCAGACAGAATTTTCTTTCTATGAAACCGTGTTGCGCTGTGTTGATAAGACTGTGTTCGGTCTGGTGTTGGATGATGGCGTCCCTCAGAATTTTCTCAAAGAGATTGCATTTATGTGACGTGCCTGCAGTTTTCCGCTGCACCTTTCCTACTCCTTCATGTGTATTAGGTGACGTTGACTGATTTCCAGTCCCTATAGGCGCTTTACCCTGATCCAAGGATTTGCTGAATAAAAGTCTTAGTGGGGTGCAGATCACGTGAGGACCTTGCACGGTGTATGTCACTTCAATATTTTTATTTTATTTACGTGCTGTCGTGTTTGTACAGCATATGTATGTGAAAGTGTTTATATATTGAAGGTATTGTTGTTAATATTAATTAAATGCATAAAATGTAATAGTATTTGTTTTAATTATTACTAGTTTAATTATTACTAGTTTAATTATTATTATTATTATTTATTATTATTATTATTATTATTATTATTATTATTATTATTATTAATATTATTATTATTATTATTAATTATTATTATTAATTATTATTATTACTAATTATTATTATTGTTATTATTATTATTACTATTATTATTATTATTATTATTATTATTATTATTATTAATTATTATTATTATTTTTATTATTATTATTATTATTATTATTATTATTATTATTATTATTATTATTATTATTATTATTATTATTATTATTATTATTATTATTTATTATCTAATATACTATAGAAATAGCCGTGTGTGTGTCTGTTCTGGGCAGCCAAAATGGCACAATCGGTTTTTCATCAAACTTGATGGAAAAATCGCAAAAAATTCGTAGAGTGGAACAAACCTGGTCCCATGTCGATGGTTTCTTTAGGAAGGCATTAATTAATCATTTTGTCGCTGTACGCTGTCAGCCGGACGGCGGTTGCTCGCTAGCCAAGCACGAGCGTTCAATCTTTCACCTGGCATGAAGGGCCCACGTTCACTTGTTATAAACTATGAAACATAATATTTCTGGTAATATCGTCTTGATTTTCCTGGGACGAGTTCGATGGTGTTCTGCCTCTAGTTTATTCCTTCTTGCTATTTGGTTCCCGGTCAGTGCAAAATTCTTTATGTTCTGCAAACCATATTTGACACATGAAAGGGCGCCAAACTTATTTTAAGATTACTACTACTACTACCAATAATAATAATAATCTGTTGTAAGTGATAAGGTTAATGACTCTATAAAATAATATAAATCAGCGTAAATTTCTCGTGTTTCTCTTTCTAGGTCCCCTTACGTCGTGTTTTGCCTGTGTGGGGTAATTCTGATTTGGGTGACTCAGCTTCCTTCCCACCTTATTCTCCCTCACCCCACTGTACACATCACATCACTTTACAGGTAAAATGATTACTATATACGGTACCTGGAACATCCAGTCTGCTCCAGGAAGCTTCCAATTATCAAACACCACAGGGATCTTGCTTTGGTAGAGGTGTCGCATTATGATCATCTTGGCGTCAACATCCTGAAGATCTGCCAACCTCCTCACCAGCTTGTTCTCCTTCAGGATGGGTTTGGCTTTTCTGTAACCATGTAACAAGTAATTTAATTAAGTGTCTGTCCTGTGATGAAAGAGCTAGCTGTTTTGGTTGTGTTTAGGTGGATGGGCACTGTGTTTTGGTTGGGTTCACGTGGATGGGTACTGTGTTTTGGTTGTGTTTAGGTGGATGGGCACTGTGTTTAGGTTGTGTTTAGGATGGATGGGTACTGTGTTTTGGTTGGGTTCACGTGGATGGGTACTGTGTTTAGGTTGTGTTTAGGATGGATGGGCACTGTGTTTAGGTTGTGTTTTAGGATGGATGGGTACTGTGTTTTGGTTGGGTTCACGTGGATGGGTACTGTGTTTTGGATGTGTTTAGGTGGATGGGTGTTGTGTTGCTTGGGTATGTATAGATTAGTGTATGAATGTTGATTAATAACGCATAATAATGAACTTTATGAGGCTGTGAAAAGACATGTGAACAGAAATAAAAAATAAATAAATAATAATAATAATAATAATAATAATAATAATAATAATAATAATAATAATAATAATAATAATAATAATAATAATAATAATAATTGAGGATGATGATGGTTAGGTTAATTATTATACTAAATCAACTTTTAATTTTATTATTTTTTTTTTTTACATCAAATTTAATAACATTCATCAACGACGATAATAACGGTTGCCCCGTTTCAGGATTCTTCTGGTGCAATCAACACAGCGGGGGGGTGATTCATAATAACCGCCCTCATGTTGCTGCCTTCTGGGCCTCACGTAGGGCGATGATCTGTAGCCGTCGTCAAACTCCCTCCTCCTGGGTCTTTTCCAGGGTGAGGAGTTGTAGCCGTCGTCAAACTCCCTCCTCCTGGGTCTTTTCCAGGGTGAGGAGTTGTAGCCGTCGTCAAACTCCCTCCCCCTGGGCCTCCTGTACGAGGAGTTGTAGCCTTCATCGTATCGTCTTTTACGGAAGGTTTTCCTGAATCTTTCAGGCTCCCGCATTTGTTTTGGAATCTTTTCGGAGTTGTAGTTGGGTCCACCTGGATACCGGAGGTATTCAACTTTCAGACACCGACGAGAATTTTTGTACAGTCCGCGTTTACCCACTGGTTCTCCATTGAGCCTGAGAGCTTCTTCTCTGTAAAATTCGCTACAGTACCTAGCGATGGCTGTACCACGGTGTAGACCGGTCTGGTGGTCACAGGGCATAAAGAAGTTTACCAGACCCCCGCAATGGCTGAAGAGAGATCGCATCTTCCGGTAGGTTACCTCGGTGGGAATATGTTTTATAAAGAGACCATATTGGTCAAATCTGTGAAAGTCGTCCTTAGGTATATCACAGACCGGATTAGTGTCTGGGTCTACCTCTGGCTGTGGAGTCATACCGTACTCGATCTGCATATCCTTAATATCGTGATTAGAACTCATTTTCATAATAATAACTGATTCTATTCAATATTGGATCCTTCAGTAGGACGTGTTTTGTTCCGCAGAAAATGTAGTAAGAGGCTTCTGAACTTGTTCTAGTGTTTTAGTGAACTTGTATTAGTATTATAATGAACCTATAATAGTGTTATAGTGAACATGTGGTAGTGTTATAGTGAACATGTGGTAGTGTTGGAGTGAACATGTGGTAGTGTTATAGTGAACATGTGGTAGTGTTATAGTGAACATGTGGTACTGTTGTAGTGAACGTGTGGCAGTGTTGTAGTGAACATGTGGTAGTGTTGTAGTGAACATGTGGTAGTGTTGTAGTGAACATGTGGTAGTGTTATAGTGAACATGTGGTAGTGTTGTAGTGAACATGTGGTAGTGTTGTAGTGAACATGTGGTAGTGTTGTAGTGAACATGTGGTAGTGTTGTAGTGAACGTGTGGTAGTGTTGTAGTGAACATGTGGTAGTGTTATAGTGAACATGTGGTAGTGTTGTAGTGAACATGTGGTAGTGTTATAGTGAAAATGTGGTAGTGTTGTAGTGAACATATGGTAGTGTTGTAGTGAACATGTGGTAGTGTTGTAGTGAACATGTGGTAGTATTATAGTGAACGTGTGGTAGTGTTGTAGTGAACATGTGGTAGTGTTGTAGTGAACATGTGGTAGTGTTGTAGTGAACATGTGGTAGTGTTGTAGTGAACATGTGGTAGTATTATAGTGAACGTGTGGTAGTGTTGTAGTGAACATGTGGTAGTGTTATAGTGAACATGTGGTAGTGTTGTAGTGAACATATGGTAGTGTTGTAGTGAACATGTGGTAGTGTTGTAGTGAACATGTGGTTGTGGTAGTGTTGTAGTGAACATGTGGTAGTGTTATATAACACGTCAAAATACAGACATTCACCCAGTTCAGCACCAGAAAGCGATACCTACACTAAACAACACAACTTGATCTTGGCATACGGATAAACAAGTAATGGCAGCTTCCCTGATAGCTCCCCACGTCGCCGAGTGTTGTTGCAAACATCAGAAAACCATAAGTCAGAAATTTGTAATTCCTCTAACCATTTCTTTCTATTCATGAAGTAAGAATTAATGTTTTTCTATAAAAAATCTTCCTATACTGGCTCCTTCCCATGAGTCTGAAGTCTAAAGTATTTCCCAGATATTCTTCATTCCCAAGGTAATACATAAGTTTTCTTCTATGGGTATATATTTCCTGTTAATTAAGTACGGCTGCACCATTTAATTACAACCACAGAAATGTTAGAACAGAGGAATGGTTTACCAGCTACATTATATACTGGTATACTGTTTTTGATTTAACAGACATAAAATGAACAAACATAACCTACCCAATTTAACCTAATATATCTAATCTAACCTAACCTACTCTATTTAACCTATTTTAACCTCTTCTAACCTACTTTATTTAACCTAATCTATCTAACCTAACCTACATTAGGTATGGCTATGGCGTTTAGCACAAGGGTGTATAACTGTCTGGAATAGACAAAATTTAAAATCAACAGTTTAAAAATTCCTTTTCCTATTTTTTTTGAGATTTTCATGAGGTAAGAAAGCCTTTTGTATAAAAAAATCTTTATGTTGATGGTTAAAGTGCACAACCTTCATCAGTATTATGGTAATGGATCTTGATATGTACAGTAGCTAAAACAACTATCTGTGCAGGTGGGGGTGGATATGCTCCGGAATGGTACGTGTGACTAGTGACAGCCCCCATATACCAATATTTATCGTCCATGGTCTCATATTGTTTCCCACAAAGTATGTACAGATAGTTGTTTTAGCTACTGTACATGTACAGGTATTTTACTGTGTAAATTATGCATGATCCCCTAGCCTACAGTTTTAGGATAATCAAATGTGGGAATACTATTAACACAGGAAGAGCCACAGTGTGTATTGCTTATATGAAACGCTTTTGTTTAAACAAATAAATATTTAATTAGGTTAGGTTGGTAGGTTATATTAAGAACCATAATGAACTTCACATAGAATTTCAAGAACAAGACATACGACGGCCATTGAGGTCAACATTACAGTGGATAATACTCGCATATAGCCGTTCCCTAACAAATATTGTGCTGTAAATATGAACTCACTTCTCTTAAGGCTACCTAATTTAAATAATCTTCCAGAGAAAGCACAAGTGGTTGCCAATAAATTAACGCTGTGTGAACGACTAATAAATATTTTACATCACAACAGCCAACACTAGACTAAACACAAATCGTGTGAAGGGATTTACGCAAAAAGAGAGAAGCCATCTCTAGCAAGCTTGGTATTATTAGACATTTATCTTTTACCATAGTCTGTCCTTCACAGACACAAGTATACGTTACGACTTACCAAATTTTTGTCCGAGATCGGTGAAGACCCCAGTGCAATTAATCGGTGGTCAGGGAGGTGTAAAGTCAACGCTTAACCCCCGAACACTTTAGTATGGGTTAAATTGTTGTTTTTTCATTAGTATATGATTTTTTGTCCACTTCCTACTGTGTTATCATTACCTCAGATACACACACTTATCACCACCAGAATCATCATAAAATTATCCTGGAAATCACCTGAGCATTAGATTCATTCACATTCATTACATATCCAAACTGACACACACAAACAAACACACACACACGCACACACACACACACACACACACACACACACACACACACACACACACACACACACACACACACACATCCTTGACATACTACATCCTTGACCACCGAAGGGTCAAGACGTACCTGGCGCTCCTCTCGGAGCAGCCAGGTCAACTGTTAAGTTGGCCCATACCAACTCCCTCCCCTGAACCCTCCTCCCCACCGTAATATCAACAAGTTCTCGCCAGAAGTTACAATTTCATTTAGGAAAGGAATGGAACCAGTGTTAAACAGAGGTGAACAGTGGTGAACAGTGCTTAAGTCAGTGAGAACAACTCAACAGTAACAGTCATACCCAAGTTAACCTTCACACAGTGAGGTCCCAGGTACCCAGTGATAACGGCCCGTGAGACCCAACAACCAGCGATGTGTTAATCCGTCTACGATAGGAAGGCCTGGGACCACACCTCACTCATATAACACCATCTGTGAGGGAATTACTACACCACGTCAGGTCCCTCATAACACCATATGTGAAGGAGTTACTACACCACGTGAGGCCCCTCATAACACCATCTGTGAGGGAATTACTACACCACATGAGGTCCCTCCTAACACCATCTGGGAGGGAGTTACTACACTACGTGTTTGCAGTTCAACACCTACAATAATCTGTATGTTCACTGTATGTTCCTTTACCTTTCTCTAATGAAGGCTTTTGTTAAACCACCAATGTATGTAATAAGTCATTTATGTCCAACGTATATTTTCAGCCTTCGGGGTGCAGAACTTTTTCAATAAACCGTCAATTATTATTATTATTATTATTATTATTACACAAATGGTCAGGTCTATAGCTCAGGCAGGTCCTAACCCAGCTAACCTCTCACTAAAACAGGAAAAACTATATCTGTCATCTACACAAAAGGTAACCAGGTAAGACTCTTGATATAGAAATAATGAAATAGTTTTTGTAGTTTGACCCCTCCCCAAAAAGTAGTTTTTTTTCTAAGTCCCCCTTAAAAAAAATAAGGCAACGTTGATTATCTGAAAAAATTGGCTTGATTTCTGAAGTGCTTGAACTATCAACACGTCCAGTACTGCCCAGTAAGACCCTGCTATAACTTACGCTCTCACTCTAATACTGAAATTAATCCATCGCTTCTCTGGCGAGTTACCAAGTGGATAAGATATCTCTCCCGGACGGACGGACAGAAGGACTGAAGGACTTATAGCGTCATTTCTATACATCCCCAAACTTTCGGTCCGGGTGCTGCGAGAAAGAAATTCTGCACTGGTCAACAAGGAATCGCGCTGCCAATACAGTAAAACGATTGACTTTCTATTTTCATAAAACTTAGAAAAATTTGATGTTTGATGCAAGCTTAGGAAAACGTGGTATCCTTAAAGATTACCACCGACTGAGAGACACCGTGTTACCTGTGCTAGGCGTCACCAGCTGAGAAACGCCGTGTTACCTGTGCTAGGCGTCATCAGCTGAGAGACGCCGCGTTACCTGTGCTAGGCGTCACCAGCTGAGAAACGCCGTGTTACCTGTGCTAGGCGTCATTAGCTGAGAGACACCGCGTTACCTGTGCTAGGCGTCACCATCTGAGAGACGCCGTGTTACCAGTGCTAGGCGTCACCATCTGAGAGACGCGGCGCTAGACCAGACAGTCGCTGTAAGTCACTGCCCTCACCTGTGCCCTTGAACTCTCTCCTCTGGTTGGTCATGCTGCTGTTGCTGTCTCCTGTTGCTGCTGTTGTTTGTCCTGTTGCTGCTGTTTGTGCTATTGCTGTCTCCTGTTGCTGCGGTTGTTAGGTCTTTCTGGTGGTAGTCTTTCCATGCCTGTATACAGTAATCCACACTGGAACGTACTGGAGATTTGTGCAGTTAAAGGAGCATGTTCCCGTCGTTGTATTCAGAGGTAAGCTTTATAAATCCCAAACTTCGATTTACTTTTGTCACTGCTGCCCCCAGTTGTTGCGCCGTCTTCAGTGAATGATCTATCGCAACGCCAAGAACTTTCTCCTTATCGACAGTATCCAGGAAAGTGTTATTAAACAGAATAGTTGTGATTGGATTGTTGTCTTCTATTATGTAATGTTAAAGATCTTTTGCCAGTCTCAAGACCATTTGAACAGCTCATGCAGGTCTTTCTACATTGTTGCGACGTCGTCTTGATTTGCTACCTTCCCCAATATCTTTGTGTCGTCCACAAAATTGACAATGTGACTCGATATGCTTTCACCTATGTCGTTTATGTAGATGACAAACAGGGTGGGTCCAAAGATAGAGCCTTGTGGTACTCCACTGAATGTACTCCATTTATTACCACTCTTTGTTGCCAGTCTTCGAGTCAATTGTTAATCCACAGCAAAATCTTGCCTGTGATGCCATGTGCCAGGATCTTAGAGGCCAGTCGTGCATGTGGGTCTTTGTCAAACGTTTAGGAGAAATTAATGTACAACACATCTACTGGTGAGCCTTGGTCACGTAGTCTGTAACTGTTAACGTTTCAAGGAACGTGATTAAGTTTGTCAGACAGAATTTTCTTTCTATGAAACCGTGTTGCGCTGTGTTGATAAGACTGTGTTCGGTCTGGTGTTGGATGATGGCGTCCCTCAGAATTTTCTCAAAGAGATTGCATTTATGTGACGGGCCTGCAGTTTTCCGCTGCACCTTTCCTACTCCTTCATGTGTATTAGGTGACGTTGACTGATTTCCAGTCCCTATAGGCGCTTTACCCTGATCCAAGGATTTGCTGAATAAAAGTCTTAGTGGGGTGCAGATCACGTGAGGACCCTGCACGGTGTATGTCACTTCAATATTTTTATTTTATTTACGTGCTGTCGTGTTTGTACAGCATATGTATGTGAAAGTGTTTATATATTGAAGGTATTGTTGTTAATATTAATTAAATGCATAAAATGTAATAGTATTTGTTTTAATTATTACTAGTTTATTATTATTATTATTATTATTATTATTATTATTATTATTATTATTATTATTATTATTATTATTATTATTATTAATATTATTATTATTATTATTAATTATTATTATTATTACTAATTATTATTATTGTTATTATTATTATTACTAATTATTATTATTATTATTATTATTATTATTTATCATTATTATTATTTTTAATTATTATTATTATTAATTATTATTATTATTATTATTATTATTATTATTATTTATTATCTAATATACTATAGAAATAGCCGTGTGTGTGTCTGTTCTGGGCAGCCAAAATGGCACAATCGGTTTTTCATCAAACTTGATGGAAAAATCGCAAAAAATTCGTAGAGTGGAACAAACCTGGTCCCATGTCGATGGTTTCTTTAGGAAGGCATTAATTAATCATTTTGTCGCTGTACGCTGTCAGCCGGACGGCGGTTGCTCGCTAGCCAAGCACGAGCGTTCAATCTTTCACCTGGCATGAAGGGCCCACGTTCACTTGTTATTAACTATGAAACTTATAATATTTCTGGTAATATCGTCTTGATTTTCCTGGGACGAGTTCGATGGTGTTCTGCCTCTAGTTTATTCCTTCTTGCTATTTGGTTCCCGGTCAGTGCAAAATTCTTTATGTTCTGCAAACCATATTTGACACATGAAAGGGCGCCAAACTTATTTTAAGATTACTACTACTACTACCAATAATAATAATAATCTGTTGTAAGTGATAAGGTTAATGACTCTATAAAATAATATAAATCAGCGTAAATTTCTCGTGTTTCTCTTTCTAGGTCCCCTTACGTCGTGTTTTGCCTGTGTGGGGTAATTCTGATTTGGGTGACTCAGCTTCCTTCCCACCTTATTCTCCCTCACCCCACTGTACACATCACATCACTTTACAGGTAAAATGATTACTATATACGGTACCTGGAACATCCAGTCTGCTCCAGGAAGCTTCCAATTATCAAACACCACAGGGATCTTGCTTTGGTAGAGGTGTCGCATTATGATCATCTTGGCGTCAACATCCTGAAGATCTGCCAACCTCCTCACCAGCTTGTTCTCCTTCAGGATGGGTTTGGCTTTTCTGTAACCATGTAACAAGTAATTTAATTAAGTGTCTGTCCTGTGATGAAAGAGCTAGCTGTTTTGGTTGTGTTTAGGTGGATGGGCACTGTGTTTTGGTTGGGTTCACGTGGATGGGTACTGTGTTTTGGTTGTGTTTAGGTGGATGGGCACTGTGTTTAGGTTGTGTTTAGGATGGATGGGTACTGTGTTTTGGTTGGGTTCACGTGGATGGGTACTGTGTTTTGGTTGGGTTCACGTGGATGGGTACTGTGTTTAGGTTGTGTTTAGGATGGATGGGCACTGTGTTTAAGTTGTGTTTTAGGATGGATGGGTACTGTGTTTTGGTTGGGTTCACGTGGATGGGTACTGTGTTTTGGATGTGTTTAGGTGGATGGGTGTTGTGTTGCTTGGGTATGTATAGATTAGTGTATGAATGTTGATTAATAACGCATAATAATGAACTTTATGAGGCTGTGAAAAGACATGTGAACAGAAATAAAAAATAAATATAATAATAATAATAATAATAATAATAATAATAATAATAATAATAATAATAATAATTGAGGATGATGATGGTTAGGTTAATTATTATACTAAATCAACTTTTATTTTTATTAATTTTTTTTTACATAAAATTTAATAACATTCATCAACGACGATAATAACGGTTGCCCCGTTTCAGGATTCTTCTGGTGCAATCAACACAGCGGGGGGGTGATTCATAATAACCGCCCTCATGTTGCTGCCTTCTGGGCCTCACGTAGGGCGATGATCTGTAGCCGTCGTCAAACTCCCTCCTCCTGGGTCTTTTCCAGGGTGAGGAGTTGTAGCCGTCGTCAAACTCCCTCCTCCTGGGTCTTTTCCAGGGTGAGGAGTTGTAGCCGTCGTCAAACTCCCTCCCCCTGGGCCTCCTGTACGAGGAGTTGTAGCCTTCATCGTATCGTCTTTTACGGAAGGTTTTCCTGAATCTTTCAGGCTCCCGCATTTGTTTTGGAATCTTTTCGGAGTTGTAGTTGGGTCCACCTGGATACCGGAGGTATTCAACTTTCAGACACCGACGAGAATTTTTGTACAGTCCGCGTTTACCCACTGGTTCTCCATTGAGCCTGAGAGCTTCTTCTCTGTAAAATTCGCTACAGTACCTAGCGATGGCTGTACCACGGTGTAGACCGGTCTGGTGGTCACAGGGCATAAAGAAGTTTACCAGACCCCCGCAATGGCTGAAGAGAGATCGCATCTTCCGGTAGGTTACCTCGGTGGGAATATGTTTTATAAAGAGACCATATTGGTCAAATCTGTGAAAGTCGTCCTTAGGTATATCACAGACCGGATTAGTGTCTGGGTCTACCTCTGGCTGTGGAGTCATACCGTACTCGATCTGCATATCCTTAATATCGTGATTAGAACTCATTTTCATAATAATAACTGATTCTATTCAATATTGGATCCTTCAGTAGGACGTGTTTTGTTCCGCAGAAAATGTAGTAAGAGGCTTCTGAACTTGTTCTAGTGTTTTAGTGAACTTGTATTAGTATTATAATGAACCTATAATAGTGTTATAGTGAACATGTGGTAGTGTTATAGTGAACATGTGGTAGTGTTGGAGTGAACATGTGGTAGTGTTATAGTGAACATGTGGTAGTGTTATAGTGAACATGTGGTAGTGTTGTAGTGAACGTGTGGTAGTGTTGTAGTGAACATGTGGTAGTGTTGTAGTGAACATGTGGTAGTGTTGTAGTGAACATGTGGTAGTGTTATAGTGAACATGTGGTAGTGTTGTAGTGAACATGTGGTAGTGTTGTAGTGAACATGTGGTAGTGTTGTAGTGAACGTGTGGTAGTGTTGTAGTGAACATGTGGTAGTGTTATAGTGAACATGTGGTAGTGTTGTAGTGAACATGTGGTAGTGTTATAGTGAACATGTGGTAGTGTTGTAGTGAACATATGGTAGTGTTGTAGTGAACATGTGGTAGTGTTGTAGTGAACATGTGGTAGTATTATAGTGAACGTGTGGTAGTGTTGTAGTGAACATGTGGTAGTGTTGTAGTGAACATGTGGTAGTGTTGTAGTGAACATGTGGTAGTGTTGTAGTGAACATGTGGTAGTGTTGTAGTGAACATGTGGTAGTATTATAGTGAACGTGTGGTAGTGTTGTAGTGAACATGTGGTAGTGTTATAGTGAACATGTGGTAGTGTTGTAGTGAACATATGGTAGTGTTGTAGTGAACATGTGGTAGTGTTGTAGTGAACATGTGGTTGTGGTAGTGTTGTAGTGAACATGTGGTTGTGGTAGTGTTGTAGTGAACATGTGGTAGTGTTATATAACACGTCAAAATACAGACATTCACCCAGTTCAGCACCAGAAAGCGATACCTACACTAAACAACACAACTTGATCTTGGCATACGGATAAACAAGTAATGGCAGCTTCCCTGATAGCTCCCCACGTCGCCGAGTGTTGTTGCAAACATCAGAAAACCATAAGTCAGAAATTTGTAATTCCTCTAACCATTTCTTTCTATTCATGAAGTAAGAATTAATGTTTTTCTATAAAAAATCTTCCTATACTGGCTCCTTCCCATGAGTCTGAAGTCTAAAGTATTTCCCAGATATTCTTCATTCTCAAGGTAAGACATAAGTTTTCTTCTATGGGTATATATTTCCTGTTAATTAAGTACGGCGGCACCATTTAATTACAACCACAGAAATGTTAGAACAGAGGAATGGTTTACCAGCTACATTATATACTGGTATACTGTTTTTGATTTAACAGACATAAAATGAACAAACATAACCTACCCAATTTAACCTAATATATCTAATCTAACCTAACCTACTCTATTTAACCTATTTTAACCTCTTCTAACCTACTTTATTTAACCTAATCTATCTAACCTAACCTACATTAGGTATGGCTATGGCGTTTAGCACAAGGGTGTATAACTGTCTGGAATAGACAAAATTTAAAATCAACAGTTTAAAAATTCCTTTTCCTATTTTTTTTGAGATTTTCATGAGGTAAGAAAGCCTTTTTGTATAAAAAAATCTTTATGTTGATGGTTAAAGTGCACAACCTTCATCAGTATTATGGTAATGGATCTTGATATGTACAGTAGCTAAAACAACTATCTGTGCAGGTGGGGGTGGATATGCTCCGGAATGGTACGTGTGACTAGTGACAGCCCCCATATACCAATATTTATCGTCCATGGTCTCATATTGTTTCCCACAAAGTATGTACAGATAGTTGTTTTAGCTACTGTACATGTACAGGTATTTTACTGTGTAAATTATGCATGATCCCCTAGCCTACAGTTTTAGGATAATCAAATGTGGGAATACTATTAACACAGGAAGAGCCACAGTGTGTATTGCTTATATGAAACGCTTTTGTTTAAACAAATAAATATTTAATTAGGTTAGGTTGGTAGGTTATATTAAGAACCATAATGAACTTCACATAGAATTTCAAGAACAAGACATACGACGGCCATTGAGGTCAACATTACAGTGGATAATACTCGCATATAGCCGTTCCCTAACAAATATTGTGCTGTAAATATGAACTCACTTCTCTTAAGGCTACCTAATTTAAATAGTCTTCCAGAGAAAGCACAAGTGGTTGCCAATAAATTAACGCTGTGTGAACGACTAATAAATATTTTACATCACAACAGCCAACACTAGACTAAACACAAATCGTGTGAAGGGATTTACGCAAAAAGAGAGAAGCCATCTCTAGCAAGCTTGGTATTATTAGACATTTATCTTTTACCATAGTCTGTCCTTCACAGACACAAGTATACGTTACGACTTACCAAATTTTGGTCCGAGATCGGTGAAGACCCCAGTGCAATTAATCGGTGGTCAGGGAGGTGTAAAGTCAACGCTTAACCCCCGAACACTTTAGTATGGGTTAAATTGTTGTTTTTTCATTAGTATATGATTTTTTGTCCACTTCCTACTGTGTTATCATTACCTCAGATACACACACTTATCACCACCAGAATCATCATAAAATTATCCTGGAAATCACCTGAGCATTAGATTCATTCACATTCATTACATATCCAAACTGACACACACAAACAAACACACACACACGCACACACACACACACACACACACCCACACACACACACACACACACACACACATCCTTGACATACTACATCCTTGACCACCGAAGGGTCAAGACGTACCTGGCGCTGCTCTCGGAGCAGCCAGGTCAACTGTTAAGTTGGCCCATACCAACTCCCTCCCCTGAACCCTCCTCCCCACCGTAATATCAACAAGTTATCGCCAGAAGTTACAATTTCATTTAGGAAAGGAATGGAACCAGTGTTAAACAGAGGTGAACAGTGGTGAACAGTGCTTAAGTCAGTGAGAACAACTCAACAGTAACAGTCATACCCAAGTTAACCTTCACACAGTGAGGTCCCAGGTACCCAGTGATAACGGCCCGTGAGACCCAACAACCAGCGATGTGTTAATCCGTCTACGATAGGAAGGCCTGGGACCACACCTCACTCATATAACACCATCTGTGAGGGAATTACTACACCACGTCAGGTCCCTCATAACACCATATGTGAAGGAGTTACTACACCACGTGAGGCCCCTCATAACACCATCTGTGAGGGAATTACTACACCACATGAGGTCCCTCCTAACACCATCTGGGAGGGAGTTACTACACTACGTGTTTGCAGTTCAACACCTACAATAATCTGTATGTTCACTGTATGTTCCTTTACCTTTCTCTAATGAAGGCTTTTGTTAAACCACCAATGTATGTAATAAGTCATTTATGTCCAACGTATATTTTCAGCCTTCGGGGTGCAGAACTTTTTCAATAAACCGTCAATTATTATTATTATTATTATTATTATTACACAAATGGTCAGGTCTATAGCTCAGGCAGGTCCTAACCCAGCTAACCTCTCACTAAAAACAGGAAAAACTATATCTGTCATCTACACAAAAGGTAACCAGGTAAGACTCTTGATATAGAAATAATGAAATAGTTTTTGTAGTTTGACCCCTCCCCAAAAGTAGTTTTTTTTCTAAGTCCCCCTTGAAAAAAATAAGGCAACGTTGATTATCTGAAAAAATTGGCTTGATTTCTGAAGTGCTTGAACTATCAACACGTCCAGTACTGCCCAGTAAGACCCTGCTATAACTTACGCTCTCACTCTAATACTGAAATTAATCCATCGCTTCTCTGGCGAGTTACCAAGTGGATAAGATATCTCTCCCGGACGGACGGACAGAAGGACTGAAGGACTTATAGCGTCATTTCTATACATCCCCAAACTTTCGGTCAAGGAATCGCGCTGCCAATACAGTAAAACGATTGACTTTCTATTTTCATAAAACTTAGACAAATTTGATGTTTGATGCAAGCTTAGGAAAACGTGGTATCCTTAAAGATTACCACCGACTGAGAGACACCGTGTTACCTGTGCTAGGCGTCACCAGCTGAGAAACGCCGTGTTACCTGTGCTAGGCGTCATCAGCTGAGAGACGCCGCGTTACCTGTGCTCGGCGTCACCAGCTGAGAAACGCCGTGTTACCTGTGCTAGGCGTCATTAGCTGAGAGACACCGCGTTACCTGTGCTAGGCGTCACCATCTGAGAGACGCCGTGTTACCAGTGCTAGGCGTCACCATCTGAGAGACGCCGTGTTACCAGTGCTAGGCGTCACCATCTGAGAGACGCGGCGCTAGACCAGACAGTCGCTGTAAGTCACTGCCCTCACCTGTGCCCTTGAACTCTCTCCTCTGGTTGGTCATGCTGCTGTTGCTGTCTCCTGTTGCTGCTGTTGTTTGTCCTGTTGCTGCTGTTGTTTGTCCTGTTGCTGCTGTTTGTGCTATTGCTGTCTCCTGTTGCTGCGGTTGTTAGGTCTTTCTGGTGGTAGTCTTTCCATGCCTGTATACAGTAATCCACACTGGAACGTACTGGAGATTTGTGCAGTTAAAGGAGCATGTTCCCGTCGTTGTATTCAGAGGTAAGCTTTATAAATCCCAAACTTCGATTTACTTTTGTCACTGCTGCCCCCAGTTGTTGCGCCGTCTTCAGTGAATGATCTATCGCAACGCCAAGAACTTTCTCC
>NW_024757304.1:25000-60205 GCF_018991925.1 Homarus americanus | reverse complement strand
TGTTGTACTTCGTTCAGTTACGTATTGCTACTGCTTCACCACACACACACGCACAGAGATTACTGCTTCACCACACACACACACAGATTACTGCTTCACCACACACACACAGATTACTCCCACACACACACACACAGACATTACTGCTTCACCACACACACACGCACAAGTTACTGCTTCACCACACACACACACAGAGATACTGCTTCACCACACACACAGAGTGCTTCACCACACACACACACAGACATTACTGCTTACCACACACACACAGAGATTACTGCTTCACCACACACACAGAGATACTGCTTCACCACACACACACACAGACATTACTGCTTCACCACACACACACAGAGATTACTGCTTACACACACGCACAGAGATTACTACTTCACCACACACACACACGCACAGATTACTGCTTCACCACACACACACAGAGATTACTGCTTCACCACACACACACACACAGACATTACTGCTTCACCACACACACACGCACAGAGATTACTACTTCACCACACACACGCACAGAGATTACTACTTCACCACACACACACGCATAGAGATTACTGCTTCACCACACACACACACACACACACACACACACACACACACACACACACACACACACACACACACACACAGATTACTGCTTCACCACACACACACACAGGAATAAAAAGACTCCCACAACTCTTAACTTTCTCTCCACCACAAATATAGCTGATGCTTGCTGAATAACCTGACCTTTGTGCTTGAGCAGCTGCCTTTATGCGGTGACCTGATCTTATAATGTGATCTGATCCCTTATACTGTGACCTGACCCCTTATACTGTGAATTGAATCCTTTATACTGTGACCTGATCCTTTATACTGTGATTTAATCCCACTTATACTGTGACCTGATCCTTATACTGTGACCTGATCCTTTATACTGTGACCTGATCCTTTATACTGTGACCTGATCCCTTATACTGTGACCTGATCCTTTATACTGTGACCTGATCCTTTATACTGTGATTTAATCCCTTATACTGTGACCTGATCCTTTATACTGTGACCTGATCCCTTATACTGTGACCTGATCCCTTATACTGTGACCTGATTGCTTACTGCCTCTCGCTGTCATCTCAAAAAGCGAAACAGGATGTTTGTCTCTACCACTGTCTTGCGTGGCAGTGAACAGTGACATCACCTACATGACTCTGACCTATATATACTGTTAATGAATATGATGTATTTCTTTGTGTACGAACCTCTGTCCTGTGTGGCAGTGAACAGTGACATCACCCACATGACTCTGACCTATATATACTGTTAATGAATATGATGTATTTCTTTGTGCGAACCTCTGTCCTGTGTGGCAGTGAACAGTGACATCACCCACATGACTCTGACTATATACTGTTAATGAATATGATGTATTTCTTTGTGTACGAACCTCTGTCCTGTGTGGCAGTGAACAGTGACATCACCACATGACTCTGACCTATATATACTGTTAATGAATATGATGTATTTCTTTGTGTACGAACCTCTGTCCTGTGTGGCAGTGAACAGTGACATCACCCACATGACTCTGACCTATATCTACTGTTAATGAATATGATGTATTTCTTTGTGTACGAACCTCTGTCCTGTGTGGCAGTGAACAGTGACATCACCCACATGACTCTGACCTATATATACTGTTAATGAATATGATGTATTTCTTTGTGTACGAACCTTTGTCCTGTGTGGCAGTGAGAAGTGATATCACCTTCAGTGTCAAGACCTGACTGAATTACTCAGAATAGACAAACTGTACTGCAAGCTTTGTCAATAAATTCGTTAATACAAAAAATCTCGTCTCCAGAAAGCGAACGAGGGTGATTCTCTTTCTCTCAGCTTTACGAAGAGAATTAGGAGGAGAAAACAGGTGAAAGCTGGCGTGGCTGAGGTGGTCCCAACTTTCGCTTTTACTCCGCCACAATGAGAGTTGACTCTGCCGCCTGTGCTTTCCTCTTCTCCCCCTCATCCCTTACCTCTTACGTAACTTTCTCTAACCTAACCTAACCTAACCTAACCTAACCTAACCTAACCTAACCTAACCTAACCCAACCCAACCTAACCTAACCTAACCCAACCTAACCTAACCTAACCCAACCTAACCCTCCTTCCCCACATAAGTATTCTCTGGTAACCATAACACTTAACTCTCACCTTGTCATTACTTGCGTCACTCTGCTAAGTTACACGAAAAGTATTAACAAATAGCTTAAAACTAGAACAGGAAACAGGTACTACACACACACACACACACACACACACACACACACACACGTACAGAGGTTTAGGTTCAAGAGGTGTGTAGAATGACATAGAGTATACAGTTGTGTTCTGACTATTGATGAATAAGAAGAAGAAAGGAAAGAGAGATGGAAGCAACGAAAGAAGAAGGGGAGGGAAAAATAAGTGATAGAAAGGAAGGAAAGAAAAAGACTCAAGGAAGGAAGATAGAAAAGGAACAATAGTTGAATATTGAAAGGAAAGAAAGAAGAAATAAAAAGATATAAAGGAAGCATTAAGAATAAAGGGATAAAGAAAGGAAGGAAGGAAGGAGAAAAAAGAACGAATGAAAGGAAGGAAGGAATGAAGTAAACAAGTGTGCTTCACTTACTTAGCACAACTTAGGGCTGGAGACGTCGTTTCCCGCACCCACTGTGTGTGTGTGTGTGTGTGTGTGTGTGTTGACGCGGATGTTTCTCGAGCCACTAAACACGAGTTATTTTTTGGTACCTGATTCATAATGATTTATTTCGGTATGTTGTAGGCGTCTTTCTTTCTTTCTTTCTTTATTTAATTACCTCTCTCTCTCTCTCTCTCTCTCTCTCTCTCTCTCTCAGGCGTGTTAAATTACCTGTAAGTGCACAAAAAGGTTAAATAAGTGTAGGGGGCTCTCTCTTAAGTGTGAATGAAGAGTGACAAGTAAAAGAATGTATAACAATGAGCTCGTAGATAATGTGTAAGTACATAGTGCTGTTGATGGTGTATAAGTAAGTGAGGAATTACTTTTATTACTTTTGTTTTGTCGTGAGAGAGTGAGCTGACGAGGAAGGTAATGAGGTCAGGAGGGAAAGAGGGTGAGGAGGAGGGAGGATAGGTAGGGAGGGAGGTGGGTAGGGAGGGGGAGGGTAGATAGGGAGGAGGATTTAAGGAAAGGAGGAAAAGGATGGGTAAGTGTGAGGAGGAGAGGTGGGTAGGGGGTAGTGATGGGAGGAAGAGGGTGGAGTAAGTGTGAGGGAGGGAGGGTGGGTAGGGGAGTGAAGTGATGGGGAGGGAAGAGGATGGGTAAGTGTGAGGGAGGGAGGTGGGTAGGGGTAGTGATGGGGGGAGGGAAAGAGGTGAGTAGAGTGTGAGGGAGGGAGGTGGGTGGGGTGAGTGATGGGGGAGGAAGAGGGTGGGTAAGTGTGAGGGAGGGAGGGTGGGGGGGGGTAGTGATGGGGAGGAGGGAAGAGGATGGGTAAGTGTGAGGGAGGGAGGGTGGGTGGGGGGTAGTGATGGGGGGGAGGAAAGAGGGTGGGTAAGTGTGGGGAGGGAGGGTGGGTAGGGGGGTAGTGATGGGGGGGGAGGGAAGGGTGGGTAAGTGTGGGGAGGGAGGGTGGGTAGGGGGAGTGATGGGGGAGGGAAAGAGGGTGGGTAAGGTGTGAGGGAGGGAGGGGTGGGGGGGGGTGGTAGTGATGGAGGGAAGAGGGTGGGTAGGAGTGTGAGGGAGGAGGTGGGTAGGGGGTAGTGATGGGGGAGGAAGAGGGTGGGTGGAGTGTGAGGGAGGTAGAGAGAGAGGATGGGTGGGTGGATGTCGTGCAGTGAAAGTTGTGGAGGAGGAAGAGGAGGAGGAGGAGGTTGCCACACAGCCTTGCAACACCTGGAGGTAGTGTGGTGATGGTTCTCCTCCCACGCCACCCACTTCCCTTCTCACCCACCTACTACAATCATCCACCCTTGCCAGCCCTTTCTCTTAGTGCTCCCTGCCAACCCTCCTTCCTAGTCCTGCTTCCTGCCCTCCCTGCTAACCCTCCCTTCCAGCCCTCATTGCCAACCCTACCTGCCAACCCTCTCTGCCAGCCCCCCACCATTCCTCCCTTGCCAATCCCCAACAACCCCACGGTAACAACTTCCCCGCCCCCAAACTGCTACACCTCCACCACCCACAACCCTTTCCTCCCTAATCATCTTTCACCCCTCTTTCTCTACTAGAAAAAACCCCCCAACAGCCATGCCCCCCTGCTAGTATTGTGACAACAATAACAACAACCATTAATAATAATAATAATAATAATAATAACACACCATTAATTTTCTTACAATATGTAAATTAACTACTCTTGGTTTATAGTTGCATTGTTCTCGTTAGTTACTGCATACCTGAAGAGGAGTCTCTCTCTCTCTCTCTCTCTCTCTCTCTCTCTCTCTCTCTCTCTCTCTCATTGGGAGGATGGAATCGGACAGATATAAACTGAAAGAGACGACTGACAAAATGACAAACAGGTAGATTGAGAGACTGACAGATAAAATGCCAGAGAGACATTTTGACAGATAGAATGACAGATACAGTGGATTTATAGACATAAAATGACAGATAGATAGACATGCCGATGACAAACAGATATTTAGATATACTGATAGACCTTTATTTAGTAAACAGACAGAAGACTGACAGATAAATGACAGAGATGAAAATAACTTTCGCTGACAGTAGCGTGCGTCACAGTCACCAGCTTCGTGTTGTACCAGCGCTCTCTGGCTGACCATCGTGCGGGGCCTGAACCACGGGAGGCTGTCATCAGGGCGTGACTCTCTGTTGGTTCGACTATCACTTAACTGTGATATTTGTGACACATTAGGGCAGTGATTCTCTTGGACAGTTTATATTATTAGTGTTATTATCATCATCATCATCATGTTTTCTCCTTTTCTTCTGTTATTATTATTATTGATACATTAAAAAAAGTAATTTAACTGTGTGTGTTTCAGTACGTACTTGTGTGTATAATGTAAACAAAACAAAACATTTGAAGCCACACCTTGCAATGTATAAGTCTCTAGGCCGAGCTTGCAATACCTGTGTGAGAGTCATTGTGATTGAGCAACACACACACCTACACACACACACACCTCTCCTGATTCGCTTACATAATAAATGACTAGTAATTAACTTTCATCCCACCACGACTCTCACCCACCAGGCATCAACTGCTGTCACTTATTACCTGAACTAACTTGACTGTAATTGAATGATTGGAGAACGTGTGTGGGAAGACGGTGATTGAGACGGAAGAAAGTGTAGTGTAGCAGTGTGTCGGTGGTGGCAGATACATACACGTACAGAGGTGGGGAGATGGATTTTGAATGTGTTAATTTTGATTCCGAATATATGTCAAATATTAATCACTACTCTATGTCACTTTAAGGCTGGAGTTTTTCGTTATAAAGTACCGTCGTAGGTTTTTGGTCAAGATCGTAGCTGTTAATTATGTTATGTTATGGTTTGTTATGTTATGTTATGGTTTGTTATGTTATGGTTTGTTATGTTATGGTTTGTTATGTTATGGTTTGTTATGTTATGTTATGGTTTGTTATGTTATGTTATGTGTTATGGTTTGTTATGTTATGGTTTGTTATGTTATGTTATGGTTTGTTATGTTTATGGTTTGTTATGTTATGTTATGGTTTGTTATGTTTCTTATGGTTTGTTATGTTATAGTTATAGTTTTGTTATGTTATATTTATTTTATGGTTTGTTATGTTATGTTATGGTTTTGTTATGTTATGTTTGTTATGTTATGTTATGGTTTGTTATATTGTTATGTTATGGTTTGTTATGTTATGTTTGTTATGTTATGTTATGGTTTGTTATGTTATGTTATGGTTTGTTATGTTATGTTTGTTATGTTATGTTATGGTTTGTTATGTTATGGTTTGTTATGTTATGTTATGGTTTGTTATGTTATGTTATGGTTTGTTATGTTATGTTATGGTTTGTTATGTTATGTTATGTTATGGTTTGTTATGTTATATGGTTTGTTATGTTATGTTATGGTTTGTTATGTTATGGTTTGTTATGTTATGTTATGGTTTGTTTATGTTATGGTTTGTTATAGTTATGTTATGGTTTGTTATGTTATGTTATGGTTTGTTATGTTATGTTATGGTTTGTTATGTTATGTTATAGTTTTGTTATGTTATGGTTTGTTATGTTATATTATGGTTTGTTATGTTATGTTATAGTTTTGTTATAGTTATTTTATGGTTTGTTATGTTATGTTATGGTTTATTTATGTTATGTTATGGTTTGTTATGTTATGTTATGGTTTGTTATGTTATGTTATGGTTTGTTATGTTATGTTATAGTTTGTTATGTTATGTTATAGTTTGTTATGTTATATTTGTTATGTTATGTTATGGTTTGTTATGTTATGGTTTGTTATGTTATGTTATGGTTTGTTATGTTATGTTATGGTTTGTTATGTTTTGTTATGGTTTGTTATGTTTGTTATGTTATGTTATGTTATGTTTGTTATGTTATGTTATGGTTTGTTATGTTATGTTTGTTATGTTATGTTTGTTATGTTAGTTTAGGTAACGACATGAGTAGGTTGGTACATCCTTATTTCCATTGTCACTGTTTGTAAGATGGGGTGACCTAGAAAAAGCAGAAAGGGCTTATTGACAACTTATATATATATTTTTTATATAAAATGCTTGAACTTATTGCATTTACCTTTATTGAAAGACGGAGTATAGTTTTATGGACTGTCCAAAGCTGGAGGAGGTCTGGGCCACTCGCCTGTATATTGTACAACCTTGATTCCCTCATCTGTCTGTCTGTCTGTCTGTCATCAAACTCCTATAATGTCTTGCTAGGTTAATGTCACTACCAGTTAAAGATTGTATCAGCAGCTGTACTCTAAAAGGATGTAAGGATCTCTTTTGGTGTTTGAATTATCTTAGTGTTGAAAATAAATGGAGAAGGTTGGTGTTGTCTTTCCTACCTACACCTCGCCTCTGTGTCAATGTCTTACTTGGATGACTCTATACTATTACCTCCAACACACAACCATAGTCTCATGAAGGCAAGTACTACTCATCATAACCCGGTTGATTTCTCCGAAGCCCAGGAGTTTATGACTTTCTAGAGAGGGTTCATAAAAATACCTTGAACATGAGTCGACTGCTGTACTGACTGCGGTTGCTGTTCTGTAAGATCACATTGTGTGTCTTAATGTTGAGGACAAGTGTTATAGTGCCTTCAGAAACAGCACAATGACTCGAGTACAGGCTTAAGTGTGTGTGTGTGCGTAATAGACCACACCTTATCCATAACCATGAACACACCCAGATAACACACACACACACACACACATTAACTTTATAATCTAACAGTAATTTCAGTCGCCATCAGACTTTGAGAACTGTGTCACTTGAAATGTCAGCAAGCACGTGACTACTGACCTTTACGGTGTGTGTGTGTGTGTGTGTGTGTGTGTGTGAGTGTGTGTGTGTGTGTGTAGAATGTTGGAGGTGGTGTTGGTGGGGTTTTTGTGTGAGAGACAACTCTTAGGGAGGGGATGGGGTAGTGAGTGTTCAGGCGTAGGAGGCCACGGGCAAGTGTGCAGTATGTATGTATGTATGTATGTATGTGTGTATGTATAAAGTGTAAAAAAAAACATCACCTGTATTGTACTCTCCCATAATGTACAGTAAACAAACATCACGACACAGAGAGATTGGTAGAGCACTTTGTTAAACTATACACAGTCCGTGTTTAAACCATTTAGAGTGTGGGTGTGGACGCTGTGTGTGGCTTCCCGCTTATGTTTTAACCTGGTCAAGCTAACAAGACTGTGTGTGGGGGGGAGGAGAGTGTACAAAGCCTGTGATGTTGTAGGGAATCTCTTTATTCTTATCTGCATATAACAACAACTGCAACAACAACATTACCAATAACGAAAACAACAACAACAACAGCGGCAACAAGAATAATTCAACAACAACAAGAATCAAATAAGACTTCCACCGATAATTAAACAAAATATCAGCCATTAAACAACAAACAATAAAAACAAGACAACAATAACATCTGCAACAAAATGGTGTGTTAGGTAGGTGATGTATGGTGTGTTAGGTGATGTATGGTGTGTTAGGTGATGTATGGTGTGTTAGGTGATGTATGGTGTGTTAGGTGATGTATGGTGTGTTAGGTGATGTATGGTGTGTTAGGTGATGTATGGTGTGTTAGGTGGGTGATGTATGGTGTGTTAGGTGATGTATGGTGTGTTGGGTGATGTATGGTGTGTTGGTGATGTATGGTGTGTTAGGTAGGTTATGTATGGTGTGTTAGGTAGGTTATGTATGGTGTGTTAGGTAGGTGATGTATGGTGTGTTAGGTGGGTGATGTATGGTGTGTTGGGTAGGTGATGTATGGTGTGTTAGGTGGTGATGTATGGTGTGTTAGGTGATGTATGGTGTGTGTTAGGTGATGTGTATGGTGTGTTGGGTGATGTATGGTGTGTTAGGTAGGTTATGTATGGTGTGTTAGGTAGGTTATGTATGGTGTGTTAGGTAGGTGATGTATGGTGTGTTGGTAGGTGATGTATGGTGTGTTAGGTGGTGATGTATGGTGTGTTAGGTGATGTATGGTGTGTTAGGTGATGTATGGTGTGTTAGGTAGGTGATGTATGGTGTGTTGGTGATGTATGGTGTGTTAGGTGATGTATGGTGTGTTAGGTGATGTATGGTGTGTTATGTGATGTATGGTGTGTTAGGTGGTGTATGGTGTGTTAGGTAGGTGATGTATGGTGTGTTAGGTTATGTATGGTGTGTTAGGTAGGTGATGTATGGTGTGTTAGGTGATGTATGGTGTGTTAGGTGATGTATGGTGTGTTGTAGGTGATGTATGGTGTGTTAGGTGATGTATGGTGTGTTAGGTAGGTGATGTATGGTGTGTTAGGTTATGTATGGTGTGTGTTAGGTGGGTGATGTATGGTGTGTTGGGTGATGTATGGTGTGTTAGGTGATGTATGGTGTGTTAGGTGATGTATGGTGTGTTAGGTAGGTTATGTATGGTGTGTTAGGTAGGTTATGTATGGTGTGTTAGGTAGGTGATGTATGGTGTGTTTGGTAGGTGATGTATGGTGTGTTGGGTGATGTATGGTGTGTTGGGTGATGTGGTGTGTTAGGTGATGTGTGGTGTGTTGGTGATGTATGGTGTGTTAGGTAGGTGATGTATGGTGTGTTAGGTAGGTTATGTATGGTGTGTTAGGTGGGTTATGTATGGTGTGTTAGGTGATGTATGGTGTGTTGGGTGATGTATGGTGTGTTGGGTGATGTGGTGTGTTGGGTGATGTATGGTGTGTTAGGTAGGTTATGTATGGTGTTGGGTGATGTATGGTGATGTGTGGTGTGTTGGGTGTGGTGTGTTGGGTGGTGTGTGTGTGTGTTGGGTGATGTATGGTGTGTGGTGTGTTGGTGTGTTGGTGGTGTGTTGGGTGATGTGGTGTGTTGGGTGTGGTTGTGTTGGGTTATGGTTGGGTTATGTATGGTGTGTTGGTGGGTGATGTGTGTTGGGTGATGTATGGTGTGTTGGTTGGTGGTGTGTTAGGTGGGTTATGTGGTGTGTTGGGTAGGTTATGTGGTGTGGGTAGAAGTGTATGGTGTGTTGGGTGGTGATGTATGGTGTGTTAGGTGGGTGTATGGTGTGTTGGGTGATGTGTGTTGGGTGATGTATGGTGTGTTGGGTAGGTGATGTATGGTGTGTTGGGTGATGTGTGTTGGTGTGTGGTGTGTTTAGGTGTGGTGTGTTATGTGATGTATGTGTGTTGGGTGTATGGTGTGTTGGGTGATGTATGGTGTGTGTATGGTGTGTTGGGTGGTGATGTATGGTGTTGGTTGATGTGGTGTGTTGGGTGATGTATGGTGTGTTGGGTGATGTGGTGTGTTGGGTGATGTATGGTGTGTTGGTGGGTGATGTATGGTGTGTTGGGTTATGTGGTGTGTTGGGTGGGTGATGTATGGTGTGTTAGGTGATGTATGGTGTGTTGGGTGATGTATGGTGTGTTGGGTGGTGTATGGTGTGTTAGGTAGGTTATGTATGGTGTGTTAGGTAGGTTATGTATGGTGTGTTGTAGGTGATGTATGGTGTGTTTAGGTGATGTATGGTGTGTTAGGTGATGTATTGGTGTGTTAGGTGATGTGGTGTGTTGGGTGATGTGGTGTGTTAGATGTATGGTGTGTTAGGTAGGTTATGTATGGTGTGTTGGGTGATGTGGTGTGTTGGGTGATGTATGGTGTGTTGGGTTGGTTGTATGGTGTGTTAGGTAGGTTATGTATGGTGTGTTGGGTTATGTATGGTGTGTTGGGTTGTATGTGGTGTGTTGGGTTGTTGGTGTGTTAGGTAGGTTATGTATGGTGTGTTGTGATAGTTGTGTGGGTAGGTTGTGGTGTGTTAGGTTATATATGGTGTGTTGGGTAGGTGATGTATGGTGTGTTAGGTTGGTTATGTATGGTGTGTTAGGTTATGTATGGTGTGTTAGGTGGGTGATGTGTGTTAGGTGGTTTATGTATGGTGTGTTGGGTTATGTATGGTGTGTTAGGTTATATGGTGTATTTAGTGGTGATGTATGGTTTGTTAGGTGGTTATGTATGGTGTGTTAGGTTATGTATGGTGTGTTAGGTAGGTTATGTATGGTGTGTTAGGTTATGTATGGTGTGTTAGGTAGGTTATGTATGGTGTGTTGGGTTATGTATGGTGTGTTGGGTGGTTTATGTATTGGTGTGTTGGGTAGGTTATGTATGGTGTGTTAGGTTATGTATGGTGTGTTGGTAGGTTATGTGGTGTGTTGGGGTGATGTATGGTGTGTTAGGTAGGTTATGTATGGTGTGTTAGGTGGGTTATGTGGTGTGTTGGGTGATGTATGGTGTGTTAGGTGGGTTGTATGGTGTGTTGGTAGGTTATGTATGGTGTGTTGGTGGGTTATGATGTGGTGTGTTAGGTAGGTTATGTATGGTGTGTTGTTGGGTTATGTATGGTGTGTTAGGTAGGTTATGTATGGTGTGTTAGGTAGGTTATGTATGGTGTGTTAGGTGATGTATGGTGTGTTAGGTTATGTGGTGTGTTAGGTTGGTTATGTATGGTGTGTTAGGTAGGTTATGTATGGTGTGTTAGGTGGGTTATGCATGGTGTGTTAGGTAGGTGATGTATGGTGTGTTAGGTGGGTTATGTATGGTGTGTTAGGTAGGTTATATATGGTATGTTAGGTAGGTGATGTATGGTGTGTTAGGTAGGTTATGTATGGTGTGTTAGGTAGGTTATGTATGGTGTGTTAGGTAGGTTATGTATGGTGTGTTGGGTGGGTTATGGTGTGTTGGGTGATGTATGGTGTGTTAGGTAGGTTATGTATGGTGTGTTAGGTAGGTTATGTATGGTGTGTTGGTGGGTTATGTATGGTGTGTTGGGTGGGTTATGTATGGTGTGTTAGGTGGGTTATGGTGTGTTGGGTAGGTTATGTGGTGTGTTAGGTGGGTTATGTATGGTGTGTTAGGTGGTTATGTATGGTGTGTTGGGTAGGTTATGTGGTGTGTTATGTTATGTATGGTGTGTTGGGTAGGTTATGTATGGTGTGTTAGGTAGGTTATGTATGGTGTGTTATAGTTTGTATGTGTGGGTTATGTATGGTGTGTTAGGTGGGTTATGTATGGTGTGTTAGGTAGGTTATGTATGGTGTGTTGGGTGATGTAGGTGTGTTAGGTGGGTTATGTATGGTGTGTTGAGGTGGTTGATGTATGGTGTGTTAGGTGGGTTATATGGGTGTTAGGTGGGTTATGTATGGTGTGTTAGGTTGGTTATGTATGGTGTGTTGGGTGGGTGTATGGTGTGTTAGGTGGGTTATATGGGTGTTAGTGGGTTATGTATGGTGTGTTAGGTGGGTTATGTATGGTGTGTTAGGTGGGTTATGTAGTGTGTTAGGTGGGTTATGTATGGTGTGTTAGGTGATGTATGGTGTGTTAGGTAGGTTATGTATGGTGTGTTAGTGGGTTATATGGTGTGTTGGAGGTGATGTATGGTGTGTTAGTGGGTTATGTATGGTGTGTTAGGTAGGTTATGTGGTGTGTTAGGTGGGTTGTATGTTGTGTTAGGTGGGTTATGTATGGTGTGTTAGGTAGGTTATGTGGTGTGTTAGGTGAGTTATGTGGTGTGTTAGTGGGTTATATGGTGTATTAGGTGGTTTGGGTGTATGGTGTATTGGGTAGGTTATGTGGTGTGTTGGGTATGTGTGTTATTGGTAGGTTATGTGGTGTGTTAGGTGGGTTATGTATGGTGTGTTAGGTGGTTATGTATGGTGTGTTGGGTGTAGTGTGGTGTGTTAGGTGGGTTATGTATGGTGTGTTAGGTTATGTATGGTGTATTGTGGGTGATGTATGGTGTGTTAGGTGGGTTATGTATGGTGTGTTAGGTGAGTTATGTATGGTGTGTTAGGTGGTGATGTGGTGTGTTGGTGGTGATGTATGGTGTGTTATGGGTGATGTATGGTGTGTTGGGTTATGTTGTGTGTTAGGTAGGTTATGTGTAGTGTATTAGGTGGTGTATAGTGTATTAGGTAGGTTATGTATGGTGTGTTAGGTGGTTATGTATGGTGTGTTAGGTAGGTTATGTATGGTGTGTTAGGTAGGTTATGTGGGTAGTGGGTTATGTGTGGTGTGTTGGTGGGTTATGTATGGTGTGTTAGGTGGTTGTATGGTGTGTTAGGTGGGTTGGTGTTTAGTGGGTTATGTATGGTGTGTTGGGTTATGTTGGTGTATTGTGTATGGTGTGTTGGTGGGTTATGTATGGTGTGTGGTAGGTTATGTATGGTGTGTTGGGTAGGTTATGTATGGTGTGGGTTATGTGGTGGTTAGTAGGTTATGTATGGTGTGTTAGTGGTTATGTATGGTGTGTGGGTAGGTTATGTATGGTGTGTTGGGTGGGTTATGTATGGTGTGTTAGGTGGGTTATGTATGGTGTGTTAGGTTGGTATGTATGGTGTGTTGGTAGGTTATGTATGGTGTGTTAGGTTATGTATGGTGTGTTAGGTAGGTATGTATGGTGTGTTAGGTAGGTGTGGTGTGTTGGGTTGGTTATGTGGTGTGTTGGTGGGTTATGTATGTGGTGTGTTAGGTGAGTTATATATGGTGTGTTAGGTGGGTTGTATGGTGTGTTAGGTGGGTTATGTGGTGTGTTAGGTAGGTATTATGGTGTGTTAGGTAGGTTATGTATGGTGTGTGTTAATGGTTATGTATAGTGTGTTAGGTGGGTTATGTATGTTGTGTTGGTGGGTTATGTATGTGTGTTAGGTAGGTGATATGGTGTGTTAGTGGGTTATGTATGGTGTGTTAGGTGGGTTATGTATGGTGTGTTAGGTGGGTTATGTATGGTAGGTGGTTATGTATTGGGTGGGTTATGTATGGTGTGTTAGGTAGGTTATGTATGGTGTGTTAGGTGGGTTATGTATGGTGTGTTGGGTAGGTTATGTATGGTGTGTTGATGAGTGTATGGTTGTTAGGTAGGTTATGTATGGTGTGTTGGGTGATGTATGGTGTTTAGGTTATATGGTTAGGTTGTTTATGTATGGTGTGTTGGGTAGGTTATGTATGGTGTGTTAGGTAGTTATATGGTGTGTTAGGTAGGTGATGGTGTGTTAGGTAGGTTATTATGGTGTGTTAGGTGGTTATATATGGTGTGTTAGGTAGGTATGTAGTGTGTGGGTTATGTATGGTGTGTTAGGTAGGTTATGTATGGTGTGTTTGGGTTATCATGGTGTGTTAGGTGGGTTATGTATGGTGTGTTAGGTGATGTATGGTGTGTTAGGTAGGTTATGTATGGTGTGTTGGTAGGTTATATGGTGTGTTAGGTAGGTTATATATGGTGTGTGGAGGTTATATGGTGTGTTAGGTGGTTATGTATGGTGTGTTAGGTGGGTTATGTATGGTGTGTTAGGTGGTTTATGTATGGTGTGTTAGGTGGTTTATGTATGGTGTGTTAGGTAGGTTATGTATGGTGTTTTATGTTATGTATGGTGTGTTAGGTGGTTTAGTGGTGTGTTGGGTAGGTTATTTATGGTGTGTTATAGGTTTATGTATGATGTGTTAGAGTTATGTATGGTGTGTTAGGTAGTTTATGTATGGTGTGTTAGGTAGGTGATGTATGGTGTGTTAGGTGATGTATGGTGTGTTAGTAGGTTATGTATGGTGTGTTAGGTAGTTGATGTATGGTGTGTTAGGTAGGTTATATGGTGTGTTAGGTAGGTTATGTAGTGTGTTAGGTTGGTTATGTATGGTGTGTTAGGTAGGTTATGTATGGTGTGTTAGGTAGGTTATATGGGTGTTAGGTAGGTTATATATGTTGTGTTAGGTAGGTTATGGTGTGTTAGGTAGGTTATGTATGGTGTTTTAGGTAGGTGATATGGTGTGTTAGGTAGGTTATATCGGTGTTAGGTAGGTATGTATGGTGTGTTAGGTAGGTTATGTATGGTGTGTTATTAGGTTATGTGGTGTGTTAGGTAGGTTATGTATGGTGTTAAGTAGGTTATGTATGGTGTGTTAGGTAGGTTATGTATGGTGTGTTAGTGGAGTTATATGTGGTGTGTTAGGTGGTTATGTATGTGTGTTAGGTAGGTTATGTATGGTGTCTTAGGTTATGTATAGTGTATTGGTAGGTGATGTAGTGTGTTAGGTAGGTTATGTAGTGTGTTAGTAGGTTATATGGTGTGTTAGTGGGTTATGTATGGTGAGTTAGTGGGTGATGTATGGGTGTGTGGAGTGGGTTGTGTATGGTGTGTTGGGTAGGTATATGTATGGCGTGTTGGTGGGTGTGTGGTGTGTTAGGTGGGTTAGTATGGTGTGTTAGGTGGGTTATGTATGGTGTGTTAGGTGATGTATGGTGTGTTAGGTGGGTTATGTATGGTGTGTTAGGTAGGTTATGTATGGTGTGTTAGGTAGGTTATATATGGTGTGTTAGGTAGGTTATGTATGGTGTGTTAGGTAGGTTATGTATGGTGTATTAGGTGGGTTATGTATAGTGTGTTAGGTGATGTATGGTGTGTTAGGTAGGTTATGTATGGTGTGTTAGGTGAGTTATGTGTGGGTAGGTTATGTATGGTGTGTTAGGTTATGTATGGTGTGTTAGGTTGGTTATGTAAGTGTGTTAGGTTGGTTATGTATGGTGTGTTAGTAGGTTATGTATGGTGTGTTAGGTAGGTTATATATGGTGTGTTAGGTGGTTATGTTGATGGTTGAGTGGGTTATGTATGGTGTGTTAGGTGATGTATGGTGTGTTAGGTAGGTTATGTATGGTGTGTTAGGTGGGTTATGTATGGTGTGTTAGGTGATGTATGGTGTATTAGGTGGGTTATGTGTGTGTTTAGGTGGGTTATGTATGGTGTGTGGGTAGGTTATGTATGGTGTGTTAGGTTATTTATGGTGTGTGGGTAGGTTATGTATGGTGTGTTGGAGGTTAGTTATGTATGGTGTGTTAGGTGATGTATGGTGTGTTAGGTAGGTTATGTATGGTGTGTTAGGTTATGTATGGTGTGTTAGGTGGGTTATGTATGGTGTTGAGTAGGTATGGTGTTTATGTGTGTGGTGGGTGGGTATGGTGTTGTATGGTGTGTTGGTATGGTGTGTTAGGTAGGTTATTGTGTTGTTTGTATGATTGTGTTAGGTAGGTTATGTATGGTGTGTTAGGTGATTGGTGTGTTAGGTTATGTGTGGTGTGTTAGGTGGTTATGTATGGTGTGTGGTGGTGATGTTAGTAGGTGATGTATTAGGTGGGTTATGTATGGTGTGGTAGGTTATGTATGGTGTGTTGGGTGTTAGTAGGTGATGTATTGGGTGTGTATGGTGTGTGTTATGTATGGTGTGTTAGGTGGTGATGTATGGTGTGTTAGGTGGGTATGTATGGTGTATTGGTTTTATATAGGTGTGTTAGGTTATGTATTGTGTTTATGTATGTGGTGTGGGTAGGTTATGTATGGTGTGTGTTATATGGTGTGTTAGGTAGTTTATGTATGGTGTGTTATAGTTTATGTATGATGTGTTAAGTTATGTGGTGTAGGTAGTTTATGTATTTGGTTATGTATGTTAGGTGAGGTTATGTATGGTGTGTTATATATGATTTTGTATGGTGTGTTAGGTTATATATGGTGTGTTGTATGGTGTGTTAGGTAGGTTATGTATGGTGTTGTATTGTATGGTGTGTGGTGGTATGTGTGTTAGGTAGGTTGTATGGTGTGTTGTTAGGTGGTATGGTGTGTTAGGTAGGTTATGTGTGGTGGGTTATGTATGGTGTGTTGGTGGTTTATGTGGTGTGTGTTATGTTGGTGGTTATGTATGGTTATATGGTGTGTTGGGTGGGATTGTATGGTGTGTTGGGTAGTTATGTATGGTGTGTTAGGTGGGTTATGTATGGTGTGTTGGGTGGGTTGTGTGTGTGGTGGATATATGTATGTATTGGTGGGATTATGGTGGGTTGTTTATATAGGTGTGTTAGGTGGTTATGTATGGTGTGGTTGGTTATGTATGGTGTGTTATGGTGGGTTTAGGTTTATGGTGTGTGTTGTTGGGTTATATGGTGTGTTAGGTAGGTTATGTATGGTGTGTTAGGTGGTTTATATGGGTGTTAGGTGGGTTATGTATGGTGTGTTAGGTGGTTATGTGGTGGTTATTGGTGGGTTATGTATGATTGTTTTAGTGGGTTATGTATGGTGTGTTAGGTAGGTTATATGTAATTGTGTTTGGGTTATGTATGTGTTTATTGGTATTATGGTGTGTGTTTAGTTGTATGTTGGTGTTATGTATGGTGTTAGGGTTATGTATGGTGTGTTAGGTAGGTTATGATTATGGTGTGTGGGTATGTATGGTGTGTTGGTGAGGTGTATATGGTGTGTTAGGTAGGTTATGTGGTGTGTTGTAGGTTATGTATGGTGTGTTGGTGGTTATTATGGTGTGTAGGTTATGTATGGTGTGTTAGGTAGGTTATGTATGGTGTGTTTTAGGTTATTATGGTGTATGGTGTTGTGGGTGATGTGTATGGTGTGTTAGGTAGGTTATGTATGGTGTGTTAGGTAGGTTATGTGTGTTAGGTAGGGTTATGTATGGTGTGTTAGGTAGGTTATGTATGGTGTGTGTGGGTTATGTATGGTGTGTTAGGTGATGTATGGTGTGTTGATGGTTGTGTGTGTTAGGTAGGTTATGGTGTGTTAGTGGTGTGTTGGTAGGTTATGTATGGTGTGTTAGGTAGGTTATGTGGTGTGTTAGGTGGGTTATGTATGGTGTAGGTTATATGGTGTGTTAGGTAGTTTATGTATGGTGTGTTAGGTAGGTTATGTATGGTGTGTTGGTGTGTTAGGTGGTTATGTATTTGGTTATGTGTGTTAGGGTTATGTATGGTGTGTTAGGTAGATTATATGGTGTGTTAGGTGATGTATGGTGTGTTAGGTAGGTTATGTATGGTGTGTATGGGTTGTATGGTGAGGTTATGTATGGTGTGTTAGGTAGGTTATGTATGGTGTGTTAGGTAGGTTGTATGTGTGTTATTAGGTTATATGGTGTGTTGGTAGGTTATGTATTTTGGGTGATGTATGGTGTGTTAGGTGGTTATGTATGAGTGTGTTAGGTAGGTTATATGGTGTGTTAGGTAGGTTATGTATGGTGTGTTAGGTAGGTTATGTATGGTGTGTTGATTAGGTTATGTATGGTGTGTTAGGTAGGTTATGTATGGTGTGTTAGGTAATTGTGTTGTAGGTTATGTATGGGTGTGTTAGGTAGGTTATGTATGGTGTGTTAGGTGATGTATGGTGTGTTAGGTAGGTTATGTATGGTGTGTTAGGTAGGTTATGTATTTTAGTGGTTAGGTGTGTGGGTTATGTATGGTGTGGTGGTTATATGTGGTTTAGGTAGGTTATGTATGGTGTGTTATTAGGTTATGTATGGTGTGTTAGGTAGGTTATGTATGGTGTGTTAGGTTATGTTATGGTGTGTTAGGTAGGTTATGTATGGTGTATTGTTGGGTTATATGGTGTGTTAGGTAGGTTATGATGTGTTGGTGGTTTATGTTAGGTAGTGGGTGATGTATGGTGTGTTAGGTAGGTTATGTATGGTGTGTTAGGTAGGTTATGTATGGTGTGTTGGGTAGGTTATTTATGTGTTAGGTTGTGGTGTGTTAGGTAGGTTATGTATGGTGTGTTATGGTAGGTTATGTGTGGTGTTAGGTAGGTTATGTATGGTGTTAGGTAGGTTATGTATTGGTGTGTTAGGTAGGTTATGTATGGTGTGTTAGTGGGTTATGTATGGTGTGTTAGGTAGGTAGGTTGTGTGATGGTGTTAGGTGGGTTATGTATGGGTGTTAGGTAGGTTATGTATGGTGTGTTAGGTGGGTTATGTATAGTGTGTTAGGTAGGTTATGTATGGTGTGTTAGGTGATGTATGGTGTGTTGAAGTGGGTTATGTATGGTGTGTAGGTAGGTTATGTATGGTGTGTTAGGTAGGTTATGTATGGTGTGTTAAGGTGGGTTATGTATGTGGGTAGGTTGTATGGTGTGTTAGGTAGGTTGTATGTTGTGTTAGGTAGGTTATGTATGGTGTGTTTGTTAGGTTATGTATGGTGTGTTAGGTAGGTTATGTATGGTGTGTTAGGTAGGTTATGTATGGTGTGTTAGGTAGGTTATGTATGGTGTGTTAGGGTGATGTATGGTGTGTTAGGTAGGTTATGTATGGTGTGTTAGTTAGTTATGTATGGTGTGTTAGGTAGGTTATGTATGGTGTGTTAGGTAGGTTATGTATGGTGTGTTAGGTAGGTTATGTATGGTGTGTTAGGTAGGTTATATGGTGTGTTAGGTAGGTTATGTATGGTGTGTTAGGTGGGTTATGTATGGTGTGTTAGGTAGGTTATGTATGGTGTGTTAGGTAGGTTATATGGTGTGTTAGGTAGGTTATGTATGGTGTGTTGGTAGGTTATGTATGGTGTGTTAGGTAGGTTATGTATGGTGTGTTAGGTAGGTTATGTATGGTGTGTTAGGTAGGTTATGTTATGGTGTGTTAGGTAGGTTATGTATGGTGTGTTAGGTAGGTTATGTATGGTGTGTTAGGTGGGTTATGTATGGTGTGTTAGGTAGGTTATGTATGGTGTGTTAGGTAGGTTATGTATGGTGTGTTAGGTAGGTTATGTATGGTGTGTTAGGTAGGTTATGTATGGTGTGTTAGGTAGGTTATGTATGGTGTGTTAGGTAGGTTATGTATGGTGTGTTAGGTAGGTTATGTATGGTGTGTTAGGTAGGTTATGTATGGTGTGTTAGGTGGGTTATGTATGGTGTGTTAGGAGGTTATGTATGGTGTGTTAGGTAGGTTATGTATGGTGTGTTAGGTGATGTATGGTGTGTTAGGTTGGTTATGTGGTGTGTTAGGTAGGTTATGTATGGTGTGTTAGGTAGGTTATGTATGGTGTGTTAGGTAGGTTATGTATGGTGTGTTAGGTAGGTGATGTATGGTGTGTTAGGTAGGTTATGTATGGTGTGTTAGGTAGGTTATGTATGGTGTGTTGGGTAGGTTATGTATGGTGTGTTGGGTGATGTGGTGTGTTAGGTAGGTTATGTATGGTGTGTTAGGTAGGTTATGTATGGTGTTAGGTAGGTTATGTATGGTGTGTTAGGTAGGTTATGTATGGTGTGTTGGTGATGTATTGGTGTGTTAGGTAGGTTATGTATGGTGTGTTAGGTTATGTGGTATGGTGGGTTATGTATGGTGTGTTGGTAGGTTTATGTGGTGTGTTGGTAGGTTATGTATGGTGTGTGGTTTATGTATGGTGTGTTAGGTAGGTTATGTATGGTGTGTTATTAGGTGATGTATGGTGTGTTAGGTGGTTTATGTGGTGTGTTAGGTGGTGATGTATGGTGTGTTAGGTAGGTTATGTATGGTGTGTTAGGTAGGTTATGTATGGTGTGTTAGGTGATGTATGGTGTGTTAGGTAGGTTATGTATGGTGTGTTGGGTAGGTTATGTATGGTGTGTTAGGTAGGTGATGTATGGTGTGTTAGGTAGGTTATGTATGGTGTTGGGTAGGTATGTGTATGGTGTGTTAGGTAGGTTATGTAGTGTGTTAGGTAGGTGATGTATGGTGTGTTAGGTAGGTTATGTATGGTGTGTTAGGTAGGTTTTGTATGGTGTGTTAGGTAGGTTATGTATGGTGTGTTAGGTAGGTGATGTATGGTGTGTTAGGTAGGTTATGTATGGTGTGTTAGGTAGGTGATGTATGGTGTGTTAGGTAGGTTATGTATGGTGTGTTAGGTAGGTGATGTATGGTGTGTTAGGTAGGTTATGTATGGTGTGTTAGGTAGGTTATGTATGGTGTGTTAGGTGATGTATGGTGTGTTAGGTAGGTTATGTATGGTGTGTTAGGTAGGTGATGTATGGTGTGTTAGGTAGGTTATGTATGGTGTGTTAGGTAGGTTATGTATGGTGTGGTAGGTTATGTATGGTGTGTTAGGTAGGTTATGTATGGTGTGTTAGGTAGGTGATGTATGGTGTGTTAGGTAGGTGATGTATGGTGTGTTAGGTAGGTTATGTATGGTGTGTTAGGTAGGTTATGTATGGTGTGTTAGGTAGGTATTGATGTATGGTGTGTTAGGTAGGTTATGTATGGTGTGTTAGGTGGGTTATGTATGGTGTGTTAGGTGATGTAGGTGTGTTAGGTAGGTTATGTATGGTGTGTTAGGGGTGATGTATGGTGTTAGGTAGGTTATGTATGGTGTGTAGGTAGGTTGTGTGTGGTGTGTTAGGTGTGATGTATGTGTGTTAGGTTATGTGTGTGTTAGGTAGGTTATGTATGGTGTGTTAGGTAGGTTATGTTGTGTTAGGTGTGATGGTGGTGTTAGGTTATGTATGGTGTGTTAGTAGGTTATGTATGGTGTGTTAGGTAGGTTATGTATGGTGTTAGGTAGGTGATGTATGGTGTGTTAGGTAGGTTAATGTGGTGTTAGGTAGGTTATGTATGGTTGGGTGATGTATGTTAGTAGGTTATGTATGGTGTTAGGTAGGTTATGTATGGTGTGTTAGGTAGGTGTGTATGGTGTGTTAGGTGATGTATGGTGTGTTAGGTAGGTGATGTATGGTAGGGTAGGTGATGGGGGTGTTAGGTAGGTGATGTATTGTGTGTTAGGTGATGTATGGTGTGTTAGGTAGGTTATGTATGGTGTGTTAGGTAGGTGATGTATGGTGTGTTAGGTAGGTGATGTATTGTGTGGTATAGTGTTTCTCCTTCCACCACTGCTTCCAGAGGGTGTGATGACTGGGTGATAGTGACCTGGAAAACAGGACGCAGTTGGTGATAATCCCGCGAGAACTGTGTACGAGTCCTTCCGACGTCTCTCTCTCTCTCTCTCTCTCACACACACACACACACACACTACACCACTAAACTACAAAGATGTCAGCCTGATGGTGTCTTCAGCCACACGCTTTAGTTTAACAACTTTATTGATGTGATGGCTGTATAGTTCTGTCTAATCTAAGTAATTAAGTCGAGTCTTGCAGTGGAGGTGTTGTCTCTGTTCACAGGCAGAGGATCATACACAAGAGGAGATAATCAATTGGTCATTAGTGTTATTTTATAGAGGGAAATAAAACAGCTGCGACGAGTAAATTTAAGATAAACTGTCAGTATATCTTCAAGGGCACCTGAGCCGTGTAGTAGTGACATAATTCATGATATAATCGACCAGGTGGTGTGAAGTGTTTGGCAGTGTCACGTTCAGTAATATAATGTTCAAGAGTTTGTTTTATCACAAAGTTTACCTGTTGAGTGTTCCGGTATGATTACAGCCTCACTAACTTGCCGGTATCTTGGCCTCATCATCCTGGCCACCACTACATCACTGTGTGGGTCTGTCCTGGTGATGGCCACCACGGCCACCACTTGTGCTGTGCAGGGTCCTGCGCGGGTTACCAAATTTGACCCGCAGCCGACCCACACCCGCAGAACCTTTTAATTTTTTATTTATTTTTTTATTTTTTATTTTTTATTTTTTTTATCCTCTTCGCCACTGATCAGCTTGTGAGCCGCCCGGGCGATCGGTCACGTCTCTGTCACGCACTGTTGGTAAATACTGGGCATGCACCGGCTCCTGAATGTACCTGAACCCGCTCCAGTGTTGGTCGAGTCTTGTCTTGAAAGAGCTCACACTCGGTGCCGTCACAACACTCTCTGGTAGATTGTTCCAAGAGTTTACAACCCTCACTCCGAAAAAGTTTGCCCTCACGGTTTTCTGGACTTGCGGCTTCTTCAATCTTGAGCTGTGACCCCTTGTGGGGCGAGCGTCCGCCAGCTCCAAGTAAGTACACTCAACTGAGTAGTGCCCCCTGAGATGCTTATACACCTCAACTAGGTCCCCCCTTGCCCGTCTGTAGTATAAGCTAGGCAAGTTCAGGCGCTCCACTCTCTCAGGGTAGCTGACGTGCCGAGGTGCAGGCACCAGTCTGGTGACCCTCCTTTGAACATTTTCAACCAACTGACAGTCCCTAGCATATCTCGGGGACCAGACGGGGTGACAGTACTCCAGATGGGGAAGCACTTCACTCCTGAAGATCGTCGGGACGGACCGTCTAGATATCTGAACGACCTTCTTATAAGACCCAATAATTTATTTGCCTGGTTTACCTTCTTCTCGCAATGGCCCGAGAACTTCAGCTCATTGTCAACATGCACACCTAGGTCCTTCTCACACACAGTCTCAACTAGTGTAGTTTCTTCATCCCGTTGGGACATATGATACGCCTCCTTACCGTTGGTACGCCCCAGGCGCATCCTCTTACACTTCGTGACATTGAATCTCAGCAGCCATTTCTTCGACCATTCCTGGAGCCCACAGAGGTCCTTCTGCAGTTCTTCACAGCCCGCTTGGTTCTTAATTTCCCAATGTATGACCCACGCAGTACCTAGCCCACTTCCGCTCCACACCCACAGAAGTTTCGGGTATAGAACCTGCACCTGCCCCACACCTGCAAATCTGATCACATTCAACCCGCTAGGTGAAATTTTAGCAGGTTATAAAGTGGTATACATTTTAGTAAGCTATTAAAATTATAAGTAATACACTGTAATGCCAAAGATTTCTGAGTATCAGCCCACGACTGCCACACAATGCGGGTACCTGCGGGCAGCCAGCGCAGACCTCTGATCAGTATCTCTTGTCACGAACTTTGTCATATACTGAACATGATAATGACACTACAACTGACAGGTCTTTGTGCATTTTCAGTTTTCCAAGCAACAGCTTACGAGTTTCTATAGTCGCATTAGTAAGGTCAAAGTCACAATCTATCCTTCCTGTTGCTGCCTCGGTGGCCGCTCGATCTACTGTACATACACAGTCGTGTTACATAAATCCAACACGGGATAAAATCCTCACCTGTCCAACACAAAGGTTGTTCTCCCTGGCAGCGGTCTCATTTGTTTTGATATCACATAGCACTATACATATTGTGGCTGACGGGCCGTTCAACCCTTGCGAGGCACTTTAGTCTCAGAATATCACACCTCCTACATTTTCTTTAAGGTAGTCATTAGTTAGGTAGATTCCCGTAAGATCAGTTTGGGGTGTGCTGGCCCAGTTGTTCAGTCGTTTGGTTGATATTATCGCCTTAATATCACACACACACACACACACAGAACCTGATTTACCTGTCGTGTTCTGCACATAACCACCAGTAAAACTATATCATTCGCTTAATTTGATACCCAAAACATGACCGTCACTACATCTTAGCAATTCAATATACAGTATATTTTGTTTGCTTACGTCTAAAAGTTGTGTAATGATTAGTAACTTGTACATCTAACAGAGGAGGAAAGGATTGGCGGTTTTATCTGGAACACACACACACACACACACACACACACACACCACAGACTGAAACGAAAGCGTGTGACGTCTTGACCTACTGGTGACAACAAGTGTACCACACCCATTGTTAGCCACACCCCATCATACAAAACCACACACATCACACAGCACCACACCCACCACACAACACCACGCTCATCACACAACACCACACTCATCACACAACACCACACCCATCACACAACACCACACTCATCACACACCACACTTATCACACAACACCGCACCCATCACACAATACCACACTCATCATACAACACCACACTCATCACACAATACCACACCCATCAAACAACACCACATCCATCACACAACACCACACCCATCAAACAACACCACATCCATCACACAACACCACGCTCACAACACCACCACACCACACCCATCACACAACAACCCCATCATGCAACACACCACACACACCACACCATCACACACCCACCACAACACCACGCCCATCACACACCACCCTCATCACACAACACCACACCCATCACACAACACCACACCCATCACACAACACCACACCCATCACACAACACCACACCCATCACACAACACCACACCATCACACAACAACACCACACTCCATCACACAACACCACACCCATCACGCAACACCACACCTAATACACAACACCACACCCATCACACACACACCCATCAAACAACACCACATCCATCACACAACACCGCATCCATCACACAACACCACGCTCATCACACAACACCACTCTCATCACACAACACCACTCTCATCACACACAACACCACACCCATCACACAACAACACACCCATCATGCAACACCACACCATCACACACACCACACTCATCACACCACACCCACCACACAACACCACACCCATCACACAAACACCACACCCATCAAACAACACCACATCCATCACACAACACCGCATCCATCACACAACACCACACCTATCACAACACCACAACCCATCACACAACAACACACCCATCACACAACAACACACCCATCACACAAACAACCACACCTATCACACAACACCACACCCCTTCACACAACACCACACTCATCACATAACACACTCATTACACAACACACTCATCACACAACACCACACTCATCACACAACACCACACCCACACACAACACCAAACCCATCACACAACCACACCCATCACACAACACCACACCATCACACAACACCACACTCATCACACAAACACAATCACACAACAACACACCCATCATACAAACAACACACTCATCACACAACACCACACCCCATCACACAAACAACACACCCATCACACAACACCACACTCATCACACAACACACTCATCACACAACACAACACCTCATCACAGCCAACACCACTCATTACACAACACCAAACCCATTACACAACACCAAACTCATCACACAACACCACACTCATCACACAGCACCACACCATCACACAACACCACACTCATACACAACACCAAACCCATCACACAACACCACATCATCACACACACCACACTCATCACACAACACCACACTCATCACACAACACCACACCTATTACACAACACACTCATCACACAACACCACACCCACACACAACACCACACCTGGCTACACAACACCAAACCTCATCACACAACACCACACCTCATCACACAACACCACACCCATCACACACAACACACCTAACACACAACACCACACTCATCACACAACACCACACTCATCACACAACACCACACTCATCACACAACACACCCTATCACACAACACCACACCTATCACACACACCACACTCATTACACAACACCAAACTCATCACACAACACCACACTCATTACACAACACACCTTAATACACAACAAATACACCCCATCACAACACCATACCCACACATCACCACACTCATCACACAACAACACACCCATCACACAACACCACACTCATCACACAACACACCTATCACACAACACCACACTCATCACACAACACCACACTCACACAACACCAAACCCACACAACACCAAACTCATCACACAACACCACACCTACACAACACCACACTCATCACACAACACCACACTCCACACACAAACACCAAACTCATCACACAACACCACACATCACACAATACCACACCCACTCACACAACACCGCACCCATCACACAACAACAAGACTCATCATACAACACCACACTCATCACACAATACCACACCCATCAAACAACACCACATCCATCACACAACACCACACCCATCAAACAACACCACACATCCATCAGCCATCACCACGCTCATCACACAACACCACTCTCATCACACAAACACAACACCCATCACACAACAACACAACCCATCATGCAACACCACACCATCACACACACCATCACACAACACCACACCCACCACACAACACCACGCTCATCACACAACACCACCTCATCACACAACACCACACCCATCACACAACACCACACCCATCACACAACACCACACCCATCACACAACACCACACCCATCACACAACACCACACTCATCACACAACACCACACCCATCACACAACACCACACCCACGCAACACCACACCTGTCACACACAACACCACACCCATCACACAACACCACACACCCATCAAACAACACCACACCAACACACAACACCGCATCCATCCACCACGCCCACACCACCCCACACCCCACACCCATCACAACAAACAACACCACACTCATAACACAACACCACAATCCACCACACACCACACCCATCACACAACACCACACCCATCAAACACACATCCATCACACACAACACCGCATCCATCACACCACGCTCATCACACAACACCACTCTAACACAACACCACACACAACACCACACCCAATACACACCACACCCATCACACAACACACCCATCACACAACAACACACCCATCACACAACACCACACTCATCACACAACACCACACACAACACCACACACTCATCACATAACACCACCACACACAATACACCCATCACACAACACCACACTCACACACAAACACCACACTCATCACACAACACCACACCCATCACACAAACACACTCATCACACAAACAACACACTCATCATACAAACAAACACACCCATCACACAACACCACACTCCATCACACAACAACACACTCATCACACAACACCACACCACACAACACACCATCACACACCACACTCATCACACCACACACTCATTACACAACACCAAAACTCATTACACAACACCAAACCTATCACAACACCACACTCATCACACAGCACCACACTCATCACACAACACCACACCTTTACACAACACCAAACTCATCACACAACACCACATCATCACACAACACCACTCATCACACAACACCACACTCATCACACACAACACCACACCCCATTACACAACACACTCATCACACAACACCACACTCATCACACAACACCACACCACACAACACCAAACTCATCACACAACACCACACCATCACACAACACCACACCCACTCACACAACACACTCATCACACAACACCACACTCATCACACAACACCACACTCACACACAACACCAAACTCATCACACAACACCACACTCATTACACAATACACTCATCACACAACAACACACTCATCACACAACACCACACTCATCACACAACACACCTATCACACAAACACCACACTCATCACACAACACCACACCTGGCTTACACACAACACTAAACTCATCACACAACACCAAACCCATCACACAACACCACACTCATCACACAACACCACACCACACACAACACCACACCCACACACAACACCAAACCATCACACACACCACATCATCACACACACCACACTCATCACACAACACCACCTCCATCACACACAACACCACACTCATCACACAACACCACACTCGTCACACACAACACCACACTCATCACACAACACCACACCCATCACACACACACCACACCACACACACCACACTCATCACACAACACCACACACTCATCACACAACACCACACCCAACACACACACACCACACCACACACACCACACTCATCACACAACACCACACACCCACACAACACCACACCTGCCAAGTACAACACCAGCACCATCACACAACACCACACCACACACAACACCACACCCAACACACACACACACCACACCAATACCGACACCACACCTGCTCACACAACACCACACCTCATCACACAACACCACACTCCCCACACACACCACACCATCACACACCACACTCATCACACAACACCACACCCATCACACACCCCACACCACACAACACCACACTCATCACACAACACCACACTCATCACACAACACCACACCCATCACACACCCCACACCACACCACAATTGAGTTAAGAAATATAGTATTATATTTGTTCAATGTATGGTACGGCGTGTGGTTATTTGTCTACAGCTATGGTTCAGAGTTGCGCTTCTTCCCCAGAAGAGCCTTGAAGGTGGATATATGGGACGACTCTTACAGGGGTGACTCTTACTCCTAGACGTGGAGACCTATAATAAGAAGATATCTAAATTGAGGGGGTTGGGGGAGGGGTAAGAGTAATGGCATAGTTGATGTAGTGTAGATGATATCACGACCCTCACAACAAGGCCCCACGAGTCATGGTTTACTGCTGTCTAATTTGGTAATAAGGAAGCGTGTCTCTATATAACACCTCAAGTGTTGACGGTGTACCCCAGAGTAGTCTCATGAAGTTTAACTATCCCGACGCGACATGGCTAGGTTAGGTTACTTAAGAGTGGGTTACATTAAGTTACATAAGCTAATCCATGTTCAAATAAGGTAGAGTTAATCAGATTAACGTAGATATATATGGTTTGTGTTAAGTTAGATTAAGTTGAATTTAGTTTCGGTTAAAATAAACATATTGAATTAAGTTGAATTAGGGTTGCATTAGCTAGGTTCTCTTAGTAATTAGCTAATGTCCCTTATACGAGGGCCCATAAATTACAACTTTAGATAAAAATCAGTGTTGAAAAATAATTATTTATTGTATCTCAGAAGTCGCCTTAATATCACGTAGAGAGTATATTGTGTGTGTATGTGTGTGTGTGTGTGTGTGTGTGTGTGTGTAGGCCATGGCCTGTGATCTTACTAACCTGTTTTAACAAAACAACAACGTTACGGTTAATCAGAGAATCTGTATGGAGGTCTGGATAAATTATGCCCAGAAAAAGCGTGTGGGTGAGAGTACCATTATACCGTTCAGTTAACCAGCGAGAAATCGTATGACAGCACAATAAAAGATGGCGGCTCACGCTAGAACGCACGGTGTAGAAGAGAGGAAGGGGGCTTAATGGCGGGCGCTCACGCTAGGACGGCCATCAAAGAGGGTTGCTGGGTTAGTGAAAGCTACTCGTGGACTCACACACTCACCTCCTATCTGGCCATAAGGGGAGTGAGAGACACAGGCGGAGTGAGAGACACAGGCGGAGGGAGATACAGGCGGAGGAGAGACACAGGCAGAGAGGAGAGACACAGGCGGGAGAGAGACACAGGCAGAGTGAGAGACACAGGCAGAGGAGAGACACAGGCAGAGGAGACACAGGCGGAGGAGAGACACAGGCAGAGGAGAGACACAGGCAGAGGAGAGACACAGGCAGAGGAGAGACACAGGCGGAGGAGAGACAGGCGGAGGAGAGACACAGGCAGAGGAGAGACACAGGCAGAGGGAGAGACACAGGCGGAGGAGAGACACAGGCAGAGGAGAGACACAGGCGGAGGAGAGACACAGAAGGCGGAGGAGAGACACAGGCAGAGGAGAGATACAGGCAGAGGAGAGACACAGGCGGAGGAGAGAACAGGCAGAGGAGAGACACAGGCGGAGTGAGAGACACAGGCGGAAGGAGAGACAGGCGGAGGAGAGACAGGTGAGGAGAGAGACACAGGGAGAGTGAGAGACATAGGCGGAGGAGAGACACAGGCGGGAGTGAGAGACACAGGCGGAGTGAGAGACATGGCGGAGGAGAGACACAGGCGGAGGAGAGACACAGGCAGAGTGAGAGACACAGGCGGAGGAGAGACACAGGCGGAGTGGAGAGACACAGGCAGAGGAGAGAAGGTATGAGGAGAGACAGGCAGAGGAGAGACACAGGCGGAGGAGAGACACAGGCGGGAGGGAGAGACACAGGCAGAGGAGAGACACAGGCGGAGGAGAGACACAGGCGGAGTGAGAGACACAGGCAGAGGGAGAGACACAGGCGGAGGAGAGACACAGGCGGAGGAGAGACACAGGCGGAGGAGAGACACAGGCGGAGGAGAGACACAGGCGGAGGAGAGACATTGGTGGGCGGAGGAGAGACACAGGCAGAGGAGAGACATGGCAGAGGGAGAGACACAGGCAGAGGAGAGACACAGGCGGAGGAGAGACACAGGCAGAGGAGAGACATAGGCAAAGGAGAGAGACAGCAGGCGGGAGGAGAGACACAGGCAGATGAGAGACACAGGCAGAGGAGAGACACAGGCGGAGGAGAGACACAGGCGGAGTGAGAGACAGGCAGAGGAGAGACAGGCGGAGGAGAAACACAGGCAGAGGAAGGCCAGGTGGGAGGAGAGACACAGGCGGAGGAGAGACACAGGCGGAGGAGACACAGGCGGAGGAGAGACACAGGCAGAGTGAGAGACATTAGCTGTGAGGAGAGACAGGCGGAGGAGAGACACAGGCGGAGGAGACACAGGCGGAGGAGACAGGCGGAGGAGAGACACAGGCGGGAGGAGAGACACAGGCAGAGTGAGAGACACAGGCAGAGGAGAGACACAGGCAGAGGAGAGACACAGGCGGAGGAGAGAGACACAGGCAGAGGAGAGACACAGGCAAAGGAGAGACAGGCGGAGGAGAGACACAGGCAGAGGAGAGACACAGGCAGAGGAGAGACACAGGCGGAGGAGAGACACCAGGCGGAGGAGACACAGGCAGAGGGAGAGACACAGGCGGAGGAGAAACACAGGCAGAGAGAGACACAGGCGGAGGAGAGACACAGGCGGGAGGAGAGACAGGTGGGAGGAGAGACACAGGCGGAGGAGAGACACAGGCGGAGGAGAGACACAGGTGAGGAGAGACACAGGCGGAGGAGAGACACAGGCGGAGGAGAGACAATGGTATGAGTGAGAGACAGGCGGAGGAGAGACACAGGCGGGAGGAGAGACACAGGCGGAGGAGAGACACAGGCAGAGGAGAGACACAGGCAGAGGAGAGACACAGGCGGAGGAGAGACACAGGCGGAGGAGAGACACAGGCGGAGGAGAGACACAGGTAAGAGGAGAGACACAGGCGGAGGAGAGACATTAGGCAGAGGAGAGGACACAGGCAGAGGAGAGACAGGTGGAGAGACACAGGTGGGAGGAGAGACCCAGGCAGATGAGACACAGGCGGAGGAGACAGGCGGGAGTGAGACACAGGCGGGAGGAGAGACAGGCAGAGGAGAGACAGGCGGAGGAGAGACACAGGCGGAGGAGAGACAGGCAGAGGAGAGACAGGCGGAGGAGAGACACAGGCGGAGGAGAGACACAGGCGGAGGAGAGACACAGGTGAGTGAGAGACACAGGCGGAGGAGACACAGGCGGAGGAGAGACACAGGCAGAGGAGAGACACAGGCAGAGGAGACACAGGCGGAGAGGAGAGACACAGGCGGAGGAGAGACACAGGCAGAGGAGAGACACAGGTGGAGGAGAGACAGGCGGAGGAGAGACACAGGCGGAGGAGAGACAGGCGGAGGAGAGACACAGGCGGAGGAGAGACACAGGTGGAGGAGAGACACAGGCGGAGGAGAGACAGGCGGGAGGAGAGACACAGGCAGAGGAGACACAGGTGAGGAGAGACATAAGTGAGGGGAGACACAGGCAGAGGGGAGACACACAGGCGGAGGAGAGACATGGCGGTGGAGAGACACAGGCGGGGAGGAGAGACACAGTGAGTGAGACAGGCGGAGGAGAGACACAGGTGGAGGAGAGACACAGGCGGAGTGAGAGAATATGGGTGAGTGAGACACAGGCAGAGGAGAGACACCGGCAGAGGAGACACAGGCGGAGGAGAGACAGGCAGAGGAGAGACACAGGTGGAGGAGAGACACAGGCAGAGGAGAGACACAGGCGGAGGAGAGACACAGGCGGGAGGAGAGATACAGGCGGAGGAGAGAGACAGGCGGAGGAGAGACATGGCGGGAGGGAGAGATACAGGCGGAGGAGAGACACAGGCAGAGGAGAGACACAGGTGGAGGAGAGACACAGGCGGAGGAGAGATACAGGCGGAGGAGAGACACAGGCGGAGGAGAGACACAGGCGGAGGAGAGACAAGGCAGAGTGAGACACAGGCGAGGAGAGACATGGTGGCGGGAGGAGACAGGTGAGGAGAGAGACAGGCGGGAGGAGAGAGACAGGCGGAGGAGAGACACAGGTGGAGGAGAGACACAGGCGGAGTGAGAGAGGCGGAGGAGACATGGCGGAGTGAGAGACACAGGCGGAGGAGACACAGGCGGAGGAGAGACACAGGCGGAGGAGAGACAGGCGGAGGAGAAACACAGGCGGAGGAGAGACAGGCAGAGGAGTAGAGACACAGGCTGAGGAGAGACACAGGCGGAGTGAGAGACACAGGCAGAGGAGACACAGGCGGGAGGAGAAATACAGGCGGAGGAGAGACACAGGCAGAGGAGAGACACAGGCGGAGGATAGACAGGCGGAGGAGAGAGACATAGGCGGAGGAGAGACACAGGCAGAGGAGAGACACAGGCAGAGGAGAGACACAGGCGGAGTGAGAGACACAGGCGGGAGGAGAGAGAGACACAGGCGGAGGAGAGACAGGCAGAGGAGAGACATGGGTGAGGAGAGACAGGCGGAGGAGAGACATTGGCAGAGGAGAGACACAGGGAGTCGAGACATTGCAGAGGAGAGACACAGGCGGAGGAGAGACACAGGCAGAGGAGAGACACAGGCGAGTGAGACACAGGTGGGAGGAGAGACACAGGCGGAGGAGAGACACAGGTGGGAGGAGAGACACAGGGAGTGAGAGACACAGGCGTAGGAGAGACACAGGCGGAGGAGAGACAGGCGGAGGAGAGACAGGCGGAGTAGGAGAGACAGGCAGAGGAGAGACAGGCAGAGTGAGACACAGGCAGAGGAGAGACACAGGCAGAGGAGACAGGTGTGAGGAGAGACACAGGCAGAGGAGAGACACAGGCGGAGAGAGACAATAAAAGAGGAGAGACAGCAGAGGAGAGACAGCCAGGCAGAGGAGAGACACAGGCGGGAGAGAGACACAGGCAGAGGAGAGACACAGGCAGAGGAGAGACACAGGCAGAGAGAGACACAGGCAGAGGAGAGACACAGGCGGAGGAGAGACACAGGCAGAGGAGAGACAGGCGGAGGAGAGACACAGGCGGAGGAGAGACACAGGCAGAGGAGAGACACAGGCGGAGAGAGACACAGGCAGAGGAGAGACACAGTGGAGGAGAGACACAGGCAGAGGAGAGACAGGCAGAGGAGAGAGACACAGGCGGAGGAGAGACACAGGCAGAGTGAGTAGATACAGGCGGAGGAGAGACACAGGCAGAGGAGAGACACAGGCGGAGGAGAGACACAGGCAGAGGAGAGACACAGGCGGAGGAGAGACACAGGCAGAGGAGAGACATAGGCAGAGGAGAGACAGACAGTTGAAGAACTTGTAATGAATAAAATTGATACATTCTAATTGTTGTGTTCTTTGTTTTCCAGGTGTTACACTCAAGTTCAGTCTGTTAAGTCTTCACTTGTGCGAGGGAAGTGACAGAACCCTGAACACGTCTATACTAGTATCGGTAGAGTTTCAGCTTCATATTGACTCCATTCAAGCAGCATCATACACACACACACATAGGTCCTAAACACAAGACCATGACTCCTGTGGACCCCTAATATGGTCCGCCTCAGCCCTGACACAGTCCACATGTGTTTAGGACCTATGTGTGTGTGTGTGTGTGTGTGTGAGTGTGTGATACTACAGTAGGTGGAAGTCTTGGTGGTTGGGCAGGAGACGTAGGGAGGTGGAAGTTGGGTAATGAGGGAAGATGGTGCTAAATATAGAAAGTATTCACGTTTGTTCATAAGTGGATTATTATATTGAGTTAGTAAATTTATATATAAATTAATTACTTTTGACTCTTGTCTTTTAACCAAACCGTTCATGATGTACCGATATGGACTCTAAATACCCGATTTGGACTCGTAATACCCGATTTTGACCAGTAATACCGATTTTGTTCAGTATTACCCGATTTTAACCAGCAATACCCGATTTTGACCATTATACCCGATTTTGTTCAGTATTACCCGATTTTAACCAGCAATCTCCGATTTTGACCATTATATCCGATTTTGACTCGTAATATCCAATTTTGATCAGCAATAGCCGATTTTGTCCAATATTACCCGGTTTTGTCCAATACCCGATTAGGTCCAATAATACCCTGTTTTGTCCGGTAATACCCGATTTTGTCCAGTAATACCCAATTTTGACCATCGTATTGTCCCCGTTCTCCTAGTTTTCATTCCTTCTTTTGGTACCTTCCTCCCGTACAACCATACACCTGGTGAACGTATAGATGGCCCAGGTTTGGTTAGGTTATGTATGGTATGTTAGGTTAAGTTACAGTACGTGTGAAGCTACTCATTTATACCGTTTACTCGTATATTCATGAGCTTCAATGGTCCACACACACACACACACACACACACACACACACACACACACACACACACACTTTATTAATAGCACCGTGCCTAGAGTGAACCCATGATGTGAACCACTTTGCTGGTCCGCCTCACCCCTGACACAAACAATGATAACAGCTTAAATGGCGGTGAAATTGCGCCGAGACTCTACCATAAATAGATGTTTCTTCTTTGTCAGTACTGTGGTGAGGATGATAAACTGTTACACAAACCTCTGAGAATTTAGTATAGTTTATTATTATTATTATTATTATTATTATTATTATTATTATTATTATTATTATTATTATTATTTCTATTATTGTTGTTGTTGTTGGTGGTGTTATTACTGTTGTTGTTATTATTGGTATTATTATTGTTGTTGTTTGTTGTTTTTGTTATTTTCTTTTTAGCTGTGCGTGATGGACGTTAATACTGTGCTAGGAATAAAATAAAAAGAACAAGAACAAACCCAT
>NW_024757304.1:0-20000 GCF_018991925.1 Homarus americanus | reverse complement strand
TGTGTGTGTGTGTGTGTGTGTAGTATATGTATGTATTAACAATAATAATAATAACAATAATAATTGACGGTTTATTGAAAGAGCATGGCCGGAAAATATACAGTTACATAATTGTGGAATGGGTCTCTTGATTGACAAATAATATACAAGTAACATAAGTGATACAAATATAACTAGCTGGGGAGAAAGTTATACTACAGGCATATTTTCAACAAAGTGACAGTGTTAAAAGGTGAGATGGACTTGGAGTGAATACACTGGTTAGATTACGAGTTGTTTATAATTTTTACAATGGTTGGGACTGGGCTGTTCTTATGGCGATCAGTACGTGTTCGTATGGGCTGGATGCGGTTGTGGTGTCGAACAGTAATTCGTTAACGAGGGATCTCGGGTGGTAGTAGGAGTCGGTGTTGAGGATGGTGCAGAAGGTTCTCACCAAATTTGCAAATGAGATTGTGGTGATGGTCAGAGAGAGCCGAGAGGGTCAGTGTGTTGAGCGCTTCTTGATATGTGAAATAGGAAGGGGAGAGAATAATCTTGCAAGCCCTCTTTTACACTTTTTCTAGGTTTTTACGTTGTGTAGCATTTAGGGAGGAAGACCAGGTAGGGGAGTCATAGGTGAGCTTGGGAGTATGAATGTTGGTGTGTGTGTGTGTGTGGGGGGAGGGTCACAGAGGCACCTCAAGGCACTTGCTTTCACCAATGTAGTCTACGTTCCATCCTCCGAGTTCGCTGGAAGACAAGAACAACTGCCAGTATTCTCCTGACACCAACTGTAGGGCATCGAGGCTACCATTATCCACGAACAACTACGTTGGACTGGCCATGTTACCCGCATGGACGACAGTAGACTGCCAAAAGCAGCTACTACAGTCACCCAACGAATAGTAAACGTAACGCTGGCGGGCAACTGAAAGGTATAAGGATAGTCTTAAGACAAACCTGAAAAGTGCCAAATCGACCACCTGAGACGTTACTCACACCGCAACGCGGAGGAGCACCACACGAGGTGTCAATACTTTCGAGTTAGCCCGACTGCAAACCGAGGCAAACAAATCCAACGCCGGAAAGACGCTGCACCCTCCCGCACTAGATGCAGCCACTCACATGTGCACATCTGTGAACGACTCTGCCGGTCCCGTATCGGCCTCTTTAGTCACTTTAAAACTCATCAACAAAGATGACATCATTTAAAACTCTTATCACTGTCTCATAGCTGGATGATCTTCATACTCGATTCCGAGTGACAGCAGAGTAGTAGTAGCAGTAGCAGTAGTAGTAATAGTAGTAGTAGTAGTAGTAGTAGTAGTAGTAGTAGTAGTAGTAGTAGTGTGTGTGTGTGACCTTCCCCAACACTCTTGAATTTTTGTTTGTTTTAGGCCAAAGGTTCATTGTTGGTATGACACCGATGTCTGGACTCATAGACACTATCCCCCCACACACACAGAGCAACACTTCAATTGTGGCTAAAAGAGCGTCCGCCGTAAACGCTTTGAGATTTGTACATATAGTTGATAGTTTCTCTGAGTACCGGGAGGACGAAATTTAAATTTATTAATATTTGAAAATTAAAAAAAAAATACGTGAAGTTCAAGCAGAGACGTAAAGTAAAGAGAGGCCAAATTTTCTGTTTTTCATTAAGGTGTGAGGAAGGTTAGGTCATGTTAGGTCCTGATGCCTCTTAGCGACACGGCGCGGCGGCTCCTGGTGGCTGGGGTGAAGGTTACGATCCGCCGTGTACAGTATATAAGCGTGTCCTTGTCTCTGGAAAACCTACGTAATGTCACAGGTTTTATTTACGTCTTCACAAACTCTGTAATTGTTAACGTCTCACTGGTCTTTGGTGGTAATGAAGGCTGGCTGTTTTCACCCCAGAATAACGTCATGCACTTATAAGGTTAGCTTGACTCAGCCTACGGGACTCCTCTTGTCCTTCCTTGGTCTGGTGTGTGGCTCTGAGACTCAGGATCCACCAACACAAAAAAGAAAAGAAAAAAACCTAGAGGTTTCCAGCTGTTTGTATTTAATTTATATTTTAGGGTTTGTGTAAGTCGCCCACGTGGTGACGACAGTTGTGTAATTATGGCGACCTTCTTCTTTTACATTTGTTTGCGGTTAAACAGAAATATGGAAACAAGGTGAGAAAGCCATTGCCACAGGTGATGAGACATGATACGAGGTAATGCAGTGTTGGCGGGAGGACCTGCCCACACCGGCGCGACTTCCCGCCCCTCAAGGTCAACTGCCTGGCGATAATTGTTACCTGTCTCATACAACGTTAATACGTCTGTGTGCATGTGTGTGTGTGTGTTTTCCGTCCGTCTTTCTGTCTTGTTCCTTCCCTTCCATCCAACAGTGGGTGCTTTACTGTATAAAATTAGTTCCTCCTCAGTTGAGAAAGGTCGTGGTGTCGTACGAACACACACTAGGTAGTCGTATAAGTTTAGGAAGGATCGTGGGGTCGTCCTAGCACACACCAGGTGGTCATAAAGTATAGGAAGGCTCGTGGGGTCGTCCTAACACACACCAGGTGGTCGTATAAGTTTAGGAAAGATCGTCACTGGTCGTCACTGAAGATAAACACGTGAATTAGGCAGGTGGGGGTGAGGTAAACAGTGACTGTCATAAACCTGCCAGAATATAAGGGATGTGTTCACTGAGCGGCGTCGCCTGATTGCCTCGTTTATGGGTGACAGTGAGCATGTGTGGCGGATGTGACAGGTACACACACGAACACACCGGGTGTGATTCAGAAGCCAGTAGGCCCCCTCCCCATTACGTGGTGCATTATGAACATCAAAGCAGGAGGTACACCTTGAAGCCGGGCGCCAGGTAGTGAGACGGCGCGCGGTACACCGCCTTCTGCTGTTCTGACTTACGACCGCGCCTGCAGCACACCGGCAACAACTAGGACAGGTTCTCGAAAATCCCTATGTTAATTAATCCCACGTAATTATTAGAGATCACATGTAGTTGCGTTTATGTGTAATACAACCTTGTTTGGGCTACGTAGTTCATGTGTGACAGTTATCCTAGTGGGTTCATTTAGCATAAGAATCTTTGACTGATAATTTAATCCAGCTTTGCGTCTTAAGCAAGTGAGAAAGATCCGTTTTCATCTCGTATTGGTGGGGTAATTTAACCCCTTGAGTACGATAGCATTAAACCCCTTGGGTACGTTGGCATTAAACCCCTTGGGTACGATGGCATTAAAACCCTTTTGTACGATGTCATTAACCCCGAGTACGATGACCTTAACGCCATCCTACTCAAGGGGCTTAATGCCATCGTACTCAAGAGGTTAAGGTAGGAGTCACAGAATATCGGTGTGAGGTGAGGGTGAGGAAGAGTGAGTCGCTCTGGTGGTGAGTGGCGACGCTATGTACACCTGACTGGGCCTGCGTGGTCCTTACCCACTCTGCCAAGCATGAAGGTTATGTAAATGTTCTATAGTTCAGACGCAGAAAGTCCAAAAAGGTTCTTGAGACGAGGAAAAATATGAAGATCGGTGCAGGATTTGTCTATAATGCTATGTGTGCATTCTAGTTTAGAGTGTCATCTTCTCATCTATATTGGGACCCGCGCAGTTTTGGACTCGAACAGTTTGTGACCTGATTGGTTTGGGACCCGAGTAGTTTGGGACCCCGAGCAGTTTTGGGACCCGGGTAGTTTGGGACCCGCACAGTTTGGGACCCGAGCAGTTTGGGACCGGAGTAGTTTTGGGACCCGAGCAGTTTGGGACCAGAGCAGTTTGAGACCCAAGCAGTTTTGGGACCAGAGCAGTTTGAGACCCGAGCAGTTTGGGACCCGAGCAGTTTGAGACCCGAGCAGTTTGGGACCAGAGCAGTTTGAGACCCGAGCACTTTGGGACCAGAGCAGTTTGAGACCCGAGCAGTTTGGGACCAGAGCAGTTTGAGACCCGAGCAGTTTTGGGCCCGAGCAGTTTGAGACCCGAGCAGTTTGAGACCCGAGCAGTTTGGGACCAGAGCAGTTTGGGACCCGAGCAGTTTGGGACCAGAGCAGTTTGGGACCCGAGCAGTTTGGGACCCGAGCAGTTTGGGACCAGAGCAGTTTGGGACCCGAGCAGTTTGGGAACCGAGCGGTTGGGATCAGACAGTTTTGGGACCCGAGCAGTTTTAGGACCCGAGCAGTTTTGGGACGAGCAGTTTGAGACCCGAGCAGTTTGAGACCAGAGGTTTGAGACCCGAGCAGTTTGGGACTAGAGCAGTTTGGGACCAGGCAGTTTGGGACCGAGCAGTTTGGGACCCGAAGTTTGGGACCCGAGCAGTTTGAGACCCGAGCAGTTTGGGACCAGATCAGTTGAGACGAGCAGTTTTGGGACCCGAGCAGTTTGAGACCCGAGCAGTTTGGGACCAGAGCAGTTTGAGACCCGAGCAGTTTGGGACCAGAGCAGTTTGAGACCCGAGCAGTTTGGGAACCAGTGTGATGAAGGGAGACGGAACAGGGTGAGAAGAAAGACTGGTGTACATGACCAGGAACATTTTATACTTGATGGTGACTTGGTTAGCGGTGGACTAACCATAGAGACTGCTCAGTATGGTCTGGAGGGTGCTATAGTCATGTGTGTGTCCTGCTACTGGCATGTGGACACTTTCTGTTATATAACCACTGCCCCGCTGCCTTGCGGATTAACCTTGGTAGGTATAAGGCTACTGGAGTAAACCCTGAACGAAAAATCTGCGGTGGAGCCCGGCATCAGGCAGACTTGCTTCCAAAGCTCCAACAAGACCCCAACGGTGGTATAGGCAGAAGAGGTGACCAACAAGGAACCCAACGACTTCACCACTGCAGTGGAACAAGGCAATGCATGATGGACAGGCTACTAAAGCGAAGCCCAACAAACTGGGCTATCGGCAGTCTATTGCAACTCTCTCAATCCCCAGTCGTTGTAACACTTGCACCACTTGATCTGGAAAAGGGAGAACCAAGATGTGTGGTTGCAGCCTGCTACTCCTGCCTCACTGCATAAATCAACTCACGTGCAGCCATCATCCAGCTCATAATACTTCTTGTCATCATCATCAAACCCCCTATACCCACAAGGATCCTATGGCGATGGACGAGTGGCAACGGGGACAGGCAGAGATGACTGCCGGAAGTCTCTAGTCACAACTCTGCACATGGGGGCCACAGATAAGATGGTCGTTTATGCACTGGGATATAGGCAGCAGTGCAATCTGGTCCTGTCTGTGCGACTATGCAGCCCTTTCAAGGAGCCACTCTGCTCACCCCACATGGGGAGGGGACTAATAAGGTGCCCTAAACATAGCCTGCTTAAAAAACAAACAGACTGGGTGACCACACCCACGAAGGTCATCCTTATGCGGTCGAAAACACAATGAAAATCACAGATCAAAACAAAAACAAACTATACAACCTGTTATGGTCGCTGCATGGAATGTCAGAACCCTTCTGGATACTGGTACAAATGCGCGTCCTGAAAGAAGAACTGCCCTTGTGGCAAAAGAGCTCACTAGATATAACATCGACATAGCAGCCATTAGTAGGTCCCGGCTCCCAGACAAGGGTTAACTCGCAGAAAGGGGGTCCGGCTATACCTTCTTCTGGAAGGGTAAACCTGCTAGGAGAGAAACCGCATTTATGGAGTTGGCTTTGCCATCCGTCAACGCATCCTACACAGGCTAACTGAAATGCCTATTGGGATCAACGAGCGCCTCATAACGCTCCGAGTCCCACTGAATCACTCGCATCATACCTTTTTCATCAGTGCATACACCCAAACACTGGATGCAGAGGATGACATCAAAGAGGCCTTTTATGCCGACCTCGACAGAGTGCTAACCTCTTTCCCTAGAGAAGATAAGGTTGTGCTCCTTGGTGACTTCAATGCCAGAGTTGGCAGAGATGCTGACATTTGGCGGGGAACCATCGGGAGAAATGGACTTGGCAAGTGTAATCCCAACGGCTTACTCTTCAGCAAGTGGGCTGCACACAACCTCACTATCACCAATACCTTGTTTAGGCAGGCCGACAACTTCAAGAGTTCGTGGCAACACCCACGATCCAAACACCGGCATCTCATTACACTATATCATTGTAAGAGAAAGAGATCGCCGAGATATCCTCATCATCCAAGCCATGCGTAGCTCAGACCACTGCGACACTAATCATCGGCTCCTCAGAGCCAAGCTATCACTTCACGTCCCCCCAAAACGGCGAAGGTAGCAAATCTCCAGAAGAGGTTTTAACACTAAGCGTCTGGAGGATCCAGCATTGCTTTCAGAGAGTAGCTGGAATATGTGCCGAAAGGGGTATTCTCGACACTGTCATGACAAAAACCTGTGAAGACTCTCGGCCAGATCGAAAGAATATACCAACACTGGTTTGATGAAAATGACCCATCAATCAATGTACTCGTCGATGGTAAATGTGCTGCTTTAACTGACTGCCAGAACAACCCTCAGTCTTAGACCAAAGCTGATATATTCCGCAAGAAGAGAGCGGCGGCCCAGCATGAGCTTAGCATTCTAAAGAACAACTGGTTTAAAAGTAAAGCATGTGAAACACAAAAATATGCAGATTAGCACAAGATGCACAAATTTTTCAATTCCACTAAAACGTTTTATGGGCGCAGCCCCTCTCCGTTCATCCGACGGTAACTCCCTAATTAAAGATGATGAAGGCATTCTTCAGCGCTGGAAACAGCACTACCATTCGCTGCTCAAGCGAAACACCGATGTGGATGTCCTGACTACCCAGCAGATCCTTCAGCATCCAGAACTGACCCACCTCAGCTATCCTCCATCCCTGGATGAGGTAGCTACTGCCATCAAACAGATGAAAAACAGCAAAGCCTCAGGGCCTGATGGAATCCCAGCTTAGGTGTATAAAGCAGAAGGACCCCTGCTTACCAGCCGTCTCCACTCTAACCTGGAGAATGTATGGGGAAAGGAGGAAATACCCCAAGCTCTTAAAGACGTCTCCATTGTCAACAGTTATAGGAACTAGGGAAACCGGTCAGACTGTGGCAACTACCGCGGGATCTCGCTGCTGTCCGTAGCTGGCAAGACTTTCACCTGAGTCCTCCTAAGCAGACTTCTTCCTGAGGCGGAAAACTTCCTCCCAGAATCTCAATGTGGATTTAGACCATCATATGGTACCACTGGCATGATCTTTGCTGCCCACTAGATAAAGGGCAGAGAACAGCGTCGTGAGCTGTACATGGCTTTCATTGACCCAACCAAGGCCTTCGACTCGATCAACAGGGAAGCCCTCTGGTGAGGCAAGTGCACAATGGCACCAACTCTGAGTTCTTCCTTGAGTAAACGGGGTTTAAAGAATGGTGGGTACTGGCACCAATTCTCCTTTCCATTTTCTTGGCTACCTTACTTACTTGTGCCAGTGCCAATTTAGCCGGCGGGGTGGACATCGAGTACCAGATGAAGGGTCTTTTCAACATAAGACGACTCCAGGCAGGAACAAAGGTGTCGGCAGCTTCCATTACTGAACTTCAGTATGCAGACGACCTCACTCTTGTCGCTCACACTGAACGCGACCTACAGGAGATTCTGAACACCTACGCAGATGTGTATGCACACTTCGGCCTTGAGGTGAATGTACATAAGACTCAGATTCTCTTTCAACCTGCCCCTGGTTCAGACACACCTCCACCATCCATCCACTTTAACGGTACTACCCTCTCTAATGTTACCCACTTTCGGTATCTTGGCTCCCACCTGTCCACCACCGCTGACATTGATGAAGAGATTCAGCTTCGGATCAGATGTGCATCTCAAACCTTTGGCAGACTCCGAAACCGTGTCTTCAGCTGTTGGGAGCTGAAATTATCTACAAAGTTACATGTATATCGAGCAGTGGTCCTCCCTACCCTGCTATATGGCAGCGAGACATGGGTCACATACAGGAGGCACCTCAAGGCGCTTGAAAACTTTCACCAATGTAGTTTACGTTCCATCCTCTGAGTTTGCTGGAAAGACAAGAGAACAAATGCCACTATTTTTGCTGACACCAACTGTAGAAACATCGAGGCTACCATTATCCATGAACAACTACGCTGGACTGGCCATGTTACCTGCATGGGCGACAGTAGACTGCCAGAGCAGCTACTTTGCAATCACCTAACGAACAGTAAACGTAACGCTGGCGGGCAATTGATAAGGTATAAGGATAGTCTTAAGACAAACCCTTAAAAGTGCCAAATCGACCCCTTCACCTGGGAGATGATCACTCGACACCGAAACGCTTGGAGGAGCACCACTCGAGAAGGTATCAATACACAATACTTTTGAGTTAGCCCGACTGCAAACTGAGGCAGACAAGCGCCAACGCCGGAAAGACGCTGCCGCCGCCTTCCGCACTAGATGTAGCCCTCCACATGTGCAACATCTGTGAACGACTCTACTGGTCTCGCATCGGCCTCTTTAGTCATCCCAAAACTCACCAATGACGGTGACATCCCTAATAACTCATATCATTGTATCATAGCTGGATGATCGTGATACTCGATTCCGAGTGACAGCAAAGTAGTAGTAGTAATAGTAGTAGTAGTAGTAGTAGTAGTGTGTGTGTGTGTGTGTGTGTGTGTGTGTGTGTGTGTGTGTGTGTGTGTGTGTGTGTGTGTGTGTTTGGAGGAGGTGGTTTTCATCATCAATATATTCCTGACCAAAGGAACGATGAGTAGGAGAGGAAGAAGAAGAAAGAGATGGAGAAGCCGGAAGGATTGGAGGAGGGAGGAAGAGAAGGAGGAGGAGGAGGAGGAGATAAGCAGGTGTGGTCTGAGCATTAGAACTCCCAACTAATGATCTCTCCTCCCCCTCCCCTCACTTCCCTCCCTCTTCCTCCCCTCTCCATCCCTCTCTCTCTCTCCTCCCTCTCCCTCCCTTTCCCTCCCTCTCCCCTCATTCTCCCTCCCTCTCCCCTCCTCTCCCTCTCCCCTCACTTTCCCTCCCTCTCCCCTCACTTTCCTCCCTCTCCCCTCCTCTCCCTCCTTCTTTTTATTTTGCCTCACTGAACCTGGCAGCCTTCTTATGCGCACCTTCAAACACACACACACACACACACACACACACACACACACATGCCTCTCAATACTATACAGCGACGGATCAACTCAAGTACAGGTGATGACAGGTAAGATGACAGGTAGGTGTGGGCGTTTTGGAGGTTGTGGGTGGAGGTTGTACGTGGTTATGGGTGGTGGGTGTTGATGTAAGTGATGATTATACTGTAGATGTAGGCCGTGGTTGTGGGTAGATGTAGGCTCCTTCCCATCACCCCATCCATTCTCATCACCGCCACCTCCCCTACCTTCTTTATTACCCTGTTATCTCTTACTTCCCATCATCCCATGTCTTATCCTCACATCATCCCCATCACCAACCGTCATCACCCCATTTTTTCCTTCGTATCAGTCCTCCTGTTGCCCATCACTACTGGGTCACTGCCAAATAACTTCAACAAATCTGCCTCGTATAAAAACTTGGGTCCATCTTATTTTTTTTGTTTATGCCCTCACACCCCCACCCCCGTGTGTGTGTGGGTGGGGGATGTGGGGGTGTATGGTTAGCGAGTTCTCTATGTCCGCAGCACGTGAGGAGGTGGATCACTGTTTATGTGCAAAAACACAAGACCCGTAAAAAAGAAAACTTGGGCCAGGTATGATGATGAAAGAGACGAGGGAGCACCAACCTGACGGCGGTGTCCAAGGCCACGATGGTGACTCTCAAAGCTTCTGACGTCTATTAGATAATTTCCCCGTAACTAATTTTAGATTAAACTTAATAAAGCGTCTAATTCTGGTTAAACTTCAGTGTAACTTTGGCGCCCATTTTGGCAACCATCGTCGTGTCGTGTTGTTAGGTTAACATGTTGAAGGGCCATGACGTCTGCAGTAAGGGTTAAATTAAATATCGAGGTCTTAAGAATGTGGGGTCTATTCTTAGCTCACGTCAGCCTGTTGCCTGTGACTTGATAACACCACCGAGAGGACAATTGGTTATACGATACTTTTAAGAATGTGGGATGATCGTTAAGTTCAGCAGACAACACTGTAATGAGGTGCAGGTGTGTCTGTCACCCTCGAGTACTGCCCTCAAAGACCACACCTATCACACTCTTCTGCCTTGCTACCTTTCCCACCACTACCACTATTATTATTGAGGTATTTTCTCTCACCACTTGCTTTATTTTTCCTTGTTCTCTTACCTCTTAATATCAGAAGAAAAGGAAAGAGGCATAACGAACTCAAGAGGAAGAGAAAGTGAGAGAAAGATGAAAAGGAAAAGAAGAAAGAGGAAGATTTAACGAAGAAAATAAAATGAGGAAAAGAATAAGTTGTGAAGAAAGGAGGAAAAGGTACAAAATAGTGGATGAAGAAGAGCAAACTGTCATCACACACACACACACACACACACACACACACACACACACACACACACACTAAGCAATTACCTAAAGCAGGTGGCGTGAGGTGATGCTTCCCCGAGTGTGACAACAGTAAAGGGAGAATTTTTGGGGGGGGACAGTTGACTTATGTTGGTGGTGTTGTTATGGTTGATGGGGAGAGAGAGAGAGAGAGAGAGAGAGAGAGAGAGAGAGAGAGACTGAAAATGTTGACGGAGAAAGAAAAAAATGAGAAAGATGAAGAGAAAAAGAAAGAGATAGCATATACATACACCATCCTATGCCAAAAACTTAAAATATTCTAAAAAAATAAAAAAAAATAAAAAATAACCCTACCCATACCTATTGTCCCGTGTCTCAAGAACCATCAATACTCACTTAAAGTCTTGGCTAAATAAACCCATATCTACACTTTATTTAACCTCCCTTATGTCTCTCTAACTCATGTGTATAATATATTACTTGCTGTGTTCTTTATCTTGTAAGGCCATATTGCAGTGACGCTCCTGACAGTTATTGGAACGTGTGAGGCACTCGTAAGGGGTTTTATAAAGAGGTTGATGGTCTCGTGTGTAAAGCAAGCCAGTAGACCCCCCCCCCACACCCGGGTATATACGTTTACTATCGCGCGGCTCGTTGAGAGAGAGAGTGAGAGATGGTGAAAGATGATTATCGAGTGAGATATTTAAGTTAGAATGAGAGAGAGAGAGAGCAATGACGATTTCTCTCCTTTTATACTATCTCCTTTATCCTTTCTTGTTTATGCTATATCTCCTGCCTTCTTTTTTATGCCTTTCCTCTCTTCCACTGATTGGTACATCTTATCCTGTAGCTAAAGTTTATGTTGTAACTAAGTGCTGAAAAAAGAACGATTAATTCACTGTCACTGTAATGTTTATTCTGCAACTATTATGCAATGTTTATTCTGCAACGTTTAATCTGTAATATTTATTCAGCAATGTTTATCCTGCAACGTTTCTTCTGCAATAGTTATTAAACTTTTATACACAGGGTAGATCTTGAGGTTTACTCGGGTGAATTGTGTTGCTTATATAAGTGTTGCGTGTGTTGCAGGTGCTGTGTGCTGTGCCTGCCTGGCTTACTACTACTACCCTCCGTTGCTGTATGTAAGTGTGACAACAGTTCATCTTCCTTGTGTTAAAAGAATCTCAGTTTTCATTGGTCTGTGTTAAAGTGACCTCGTTTTCTATAGAGGGGGAATACCAGAGAAAATGGGAAATGTGTTAGATGTTTTGGTATGTGGTGTTGGTGTTAATATAGGCCCTTCCAAGATAGACAGACTGGCAGACAGGCAGACCTTTAACACTCTACCTTTTTGTGTGGGAGAGGTAACTTTGTCAACCATCAACTGGGTGCGGTCATGTGTCGTACGGGGGGTCTTGTATGTCAATGCTGTACTGTATATAGTGAACCACGTATGTCATGAGTCTCTTATATTTTGTATTCATCTAATTTTGCCAGGTATTTTGAAATAGTTGAACGTTGTATCATTGTTAACATGAATATGGATGATTCCTTTGAGTTGGCTGAATGTCTAATGGTCTAACCTAACCTAACCTAACCTAACCCAACCTAACCTAACCTAAAATAACCTGACTTAACCTAACCGAAAATAACCTGACCTAACCTAACTGACTCACCGAATTAAAAGAAAAAGTTTGTGGGTTTATATGGGATCTAAATTACGTTGTGACTACCGTATGAAGATGGCTTTTCTTATAACTGGCTGGAGCGAGAAGTTTTACGCACTACCCTGAGCATATGGATATTATTGTGGAGTAACTGTGGTGGTAGTGATGGTGGTGGCAGTGATGGTGGTAGTGGTGGTGATGATAGAAGTGAAGTGGTGATGGTAGTGATAGGAGAGGTGGTGGTAGTAGTGCTGGTGATGATAGTGATGGTGATAGTGGTGGTGGTGGTGATGATAATGATGGTGGTGGTAGTGATGGTGGTGGTAGTGGTGGTGATGATAGAAGTGAAGTGGTGATGGTAGTGATAGGAGAGCAGAAGAGAGTAGCTCCACACAGCAGCACTGCTCCTGACTGACTAACTCACTAGTCCAATGAGTCATGACCAGGTGTGGAAACGACAGATTAAAGCGACGTGACCTCACCTCACTTCACCCTAACCACATCTCACTCACCTCCCAGTACCACGTGTGCTTATTCAGTGGCAACAAAGAGATACTGCCAGATGAATATTTTAATATGCATTTATATGCAGTTATCTAGGTAATATGCACTTATCAGAAATCACGAAATATGCATTTGCATATGAAATATGCAAATGCATAACTACCGGGCCCTAGTGATGATGATGATAGTGGTGGTGGTGGTGATGATAATGATGGTGGTGGTAGTGATGGTGGTGGTGGTGGTGATAGAAGTGAAGTGGTGGTGGTAGTGGTGCTGGTGATGATGGTGATGATAGTGGTGGTGGTAGCAGTGCTGGTGATGATAGTGATGGTGATGATAGTGGTGGTGGTGGTGGTGATGATAATGATGGCGGTGGTAGTGATGGTGGTGGAGATGATGGTGGTGGTGATAGAAGTGGTGGTGGTGATGATGGTGGTGGGAGTAGTGGTGGTGATGATAGTGGTGGTGGTAGTGATGCTGCGGGCTATTGAAAAGGTATAAGGATAAAGACAAAAAAAGGCCAACGACTACTGGGGAGTCGATTTTACATCGTAACGCTGGAGGAGCACCACATGAGACGGTGTCAATACTTTCGAGTTAGCCCGACTGCAAACCGAGGCAGATAGCGCCAACGTCGGAAAGACGCTGCCACTGCCCCTCCCACAGTAGATGGAGCTCACATGTGCAACGAATGTGGACGACGCTGCCGGTCCCGTATCGGCCTCTTTAGTCCCGAGAACTCACTAACCGAGGTGACATCCTTAATAACTAATTTCATTGTATCATAGCTGGATGATCGTCATACTCGATTCCGAGTGACAGCAAAGTAGTAGTAGTAGTGATGGTGGTGATAGGAATGGTGGTGATGATAGTAGTGGTGGTGATGATAGTGTTGGTGGTAATAGTGGCGACCTGTGGTGTGATGGTCAGCATGCTCGCTTTGCAAGTGAGTGACGGGTTCGATCCCCGGCAGGGTGAAACTTTGGGCAAGTCTTTTTATCCATTTGCCTGTGTCTACCCAGCAGTAATTGGGAAACTGGATGTTCCGTGGTAATGGTTAGCCAGTTCGGTCTTCTCGGACCATTTCACTGGGTCACTCAGCTCGTTAACTCTGGGTGTGGTTGTTGTGTTGGCAACAGCTTCTACACGTTAAACAAACTCACGCCTAGGTGGCCCTAGGGCTGGCCATCCTCGCTACACGAGGGGGAAACCATTATTATTAGTGGTAGTAGTGATGGTGGTGGTAGTGGTGGCAGAGGTCGTGGTGGTAGTGGTGATAATGATAGTAGTGACAGTGGTGGTAGTGGTGATAGTGATGGTAGTGGTGATAGGGATGGTAGTGGTGATGGTGGTAGTGGTGATAGGGATGGTAGTGGGGATGGTGGTAGTGGTGATGGTGGCAGTGGTGGTGCTGATGATAGTAGACTGGCTGCACAACACACATGCGACGGCACAATGTATAGCATCAGTACAGATAACAGATAACGGTGAGACACAATGGTAGCATTAAGAAGAAAGTGAAATGACGATTATAAAATGACGACAGACAACCTGACGGTACTATATACTACATTCAAGCCGGTTAAATGGGATAATGAAGGTTTTTTGACAGAAATATTATCTCACACCAGGTAAAACATGGGCGACTGCTGTAGTAAGGGCAACACTATGTGACACACACACACTGCTGATGGAGATGGGAAAGGAAATGAGGTATGGGGTTTACATAAATGTGTGTATACTTAACATACACACACACACACACACACACACACACACACACACACACACACACACACACACACACACACACACACACACACACACACACACACACACACACACACACACACACACACACACACACACACACACACACACACACACATTTAAACACACACACACATACACACACATCGTATTTTTATTATTATATACTTTAACTGCAATCATTATAGTTTTTATTAAAATTTCAGTAAGTATACATAAAATGGTTTTTCAGCATAACTATACTAGATGTTTTGATTGATTATTCAACCAGACGAAAACACAATGGTCATGTGACGAAGGAATAATGTAAGATAGATATTTATTCAGCAAATGTCACACAGGTCACATTTTGAGACATATACATGGTGCAGGTATACAGTGTGAAGCTGCACTGTATACCAAAGCACTGACAGTAGTACTGAAGACAGATGTTTTGTTTGACACTACTATGGAAATGTGAATATTTTGAACTGAAGTTGTTGGTGCGAAAGCCGTGAACTTTAGTTGTTGTCAGAAACACAACACAAGTCCTATCAACAAGAATGTATGTGCTGTGGGTAGTACACACACACACACACACACACACACACACACACACACACACACAAACAAATGATATAAACAAGAGACAAGGACAAAGGACAGACAGACAACATGAGGAGGGGAGGTGAGAGGCAGTGGTGGTGAGGTGTGAAGGAGTGGTGGTGGGAGGTGGAGGAGAGGAGTGGTGGTGGTGAGGTGAGGGGTGAGGAGAGTGGTGGTGGGTGAGGTGTGAGGAGATGGTGGCAGGAGGTGAGGATGGTGGTGAGGGTAGTGGGAGGAGGAGGTGAGGTGAGGAGGTGTGGAGGAGAGTGGTGGTGAGGAGAGTGGTGAGGAGAGTGGTGGTGAGGAGAGGAGTGGGTGAGGTGAGAGTGATGGCGGGAGGCGATGAGTGTGATGAGGTGGGTGATGAGGAGATGGGAGGTGGTGGTGGAGAGAGTGGGTGGGAGGAGGTGGTGGGTGAGGAGTGGTGGAGGTGAGGTGAGGAGGTGGGAGTGGTGGGTGAGGTGAGGAGAGTGGTGGAGTGAGGTGTGAGGGAGGAGGTGGTGGTGAGGTGGAGGGAGAGGGTGGAGGTGGGAGGGTGTGAGGGAGTGGTGGTGGTGAGGTGAGGGAGTGGAGGAGTGGATGGAGGGGAGGGAGTGGAGGTGAGAGATGGTGATGGGAGGTGTGATGGGAGATGGTGGGAGGGGTGAGAGAGAGAGGTGGGTGGGAGGTGGGAGGTGGAGAGAGGAGAGTGGTGGGAGTGGTGGTGGTGGGTGAGGGAGTGGTGGTGGGTGAGTGGTGGGAGGTGGAGAGGAGTGGTGGTGGGTGGGAGGTGAGTGGTGGGTGGGTGGGAGGATGGAGGAGGTGGGAGGTGGAGGGTGTGGAGGAGAGGGTGGGAGGGTGAGGAGGAGGTGAATGGAGGAGGGTGGAGGAGTGGTGGTGGTGAGGAGGAGTGGTGGTGGAGGTGTGAGGAGATGGTGGAGGAGTGGGAGTGGTGGTGGAGGAGGGAGGTGGGATGGGTGGGAGGTGGGAGGTGTGAGGAGAGGGGAGGGAGGTGGTGGGAGGTGGGAGGAGGGGAGGAGTGGAGGAGGTGAGGAGAGGTGGGATGAGGAGATGGGAGGAGGTGGTGGTGAGGAGTGGTGGTGGGAGGTGGTGGTGAGGTGTGAGTGGTGGTGGGAGGGTGGGAGATGGTGAGGTGAGTGATGGTGGCAGGAGGGTGTGGAGGAGTGGCAAGGGTGGAGGAGGGGGAGAGGTGAGAGTGGTGGTAGGAGGTGAGGAGGAGGAGGGAGGTGGGAGGAGAGGAGGTGAGGGGAGGAGTGGGAGGAGAGGAGGAGGTGGGAGAGTGGTGGGAGAGTGGTGGGTGGTGGGAGGAGTGGGAGGTGGGTGGAGGAGAGTGGTGGTGAGGTGAGGAGGGTGGGAGGTGAGGAGAGGTGGTGGAGGGTGGAGGAGAGTGGTGGGTGAGGAGTGGTGGTGGTGAGGGTGAGGAGAGTGGTGGTGATGAGGCGGTGGCGGTGAGGTGAGGAGAGTGGTGGGTGATGGCATGAGATGGTGAGAGTGGAGAGAGGGGAGGTAAGGAGGGAGGTGGGAGGAGGTGAGAGTGGTGGAGAGGAGAGGGGAGGAGGGAGGTGGGAGAGTGGTGGTGGGAGGAGAGGGAGGTGAGGTGTGGAGGAGAGTGGTGGGAGGTGAGGAGAGGGTGGTGAGGAGTGGTGGTGGAGAGGGGAGTGGTGGAGGGAGGTGAGGGAGAGGGTGGGAGGAGGTGAGGAGAGTGCGGTGAGGAGTGGTGAGTGGAGAGTGCAAGTGGAGGGTGTGGAGGGAGGTGGAAGAGTGGTGGTAGAGGAGATGGTGGTGGTGAGGGATGGTGAGTGGGAGATGGCAGGAGGTGAGGAGGAGGTGGAGGTGGATGGTGGAGGAGGAGAGTGGTGGTGGGAGGTGGGAGTGGTGGGATGGGAGGAGAGTGGTGGAGGTGAGGAGGTGGGTGAGGTGAGGAGAGTGGTGGTGGTGGGTGGTGGAGTGTGAGGGAGAGTGGTAGGTGAGGGTGGAGGGGAGATGGTGGAGGAGGGAGGAGGGGAGGGGTGGTGGAGGGGAGGAGAGTGGGGGTGAGGAGAGGTGTGAGGGAGAGAGAGGTGGGAGAGGGAGTGGGAGAGGTGAGGAGTGGTGGGAGGGGTGAGGGAGGAGTGGTGGGTAGGAGGGTGAGGAGAGTGGAGGAGGGATGAGGGAGAGGTGGAGGGGAGAGGGGAGTGGGAGGAGAGTGGTGATGGAGAGGTGAGAGAGTGGGAGGTGGAGGGAGAGGTGAGGAGAGGGGAGGGGTGAGGAGAGGTGAGTGAGAGAGGGTGGGTGGGAGAGTGAGGAGAGTGGTGGAGGCGTGAGGAGAGTGGTGAAAGGTAGAGATGGTGGTGGTGATGGTGGTGATTGGGTGAGATGGTGAGGAGGGAGATGGTGGTGGGTGAGGGGAGTGAGAGGTGGAGAGAGGAGGGAGAGTGAGGTGAGAGGAGAGTGGTGGTGAGGAGGTGGAGGAGGTGGGAGGGTGTAAGGAGAGTGGTGAGGTGAGGGGTGGAGGAGTGGGTGGGAGGGTGGAGGGAGTGGTGGAGGTGGTGGGAGGGAGGGTGGAGGGAGAGGAGTGGTGAGGTGAGGAGAGGAGGAGGGGCAGGTGGAGGTGATGATGGTGGGGGAGGGCGGATGGTGGTGATGGGTGATGGGAGGGCAGAGGTGTAATGGGTGAGGAGAGCAGAGGGTGATGGGTGGGTGGAGGTGATGGTGGTGGTGAAGGAGAGTGGTGGTAAGGGTGATGGGAGAGGTGAGGAGAGGTGGGAGAGTGGGTGAGGTGATGAGGTGAGGAGGATGGTGGAGTGGAGAGTGGTGGTGGGAGGGTGTGGGAGGAGAGGTGAGTGAGTGGAGTGGTGGCAGGTGAGGTGAGGAGATGGCAGAGGTGGGAGAGTGAGGAGGAGAGTGGTGGGTGGGGTGGGAGGTGGGAGAGGTGGGAGAGGAGTGGTGAGGGAGAGGTGGGAGGAGAGTGGAGGTGAGGAGAGTGAGAGGTGGTGAGGGGAGAGGCAGGAGGAGGGTGGGAGAGAGGTGGGAGAGTGGTGAGGAAGGGTGGGAGGGAATGGCGGTGAGGGGAGAGGCAAGGAGGAGAGTGGGAGGAGGAGAGGCAGATATGCGGCGATAACGGGCATGAGGAGATGCGAGATAAGATGGAGGGATGTAATATATAAAGGAGGAGGTAGAGGTAAGGAAGGAGAGGTGGTGAGGAAGGGCAAGGAGGAGAGAGGTGAGGAGGTGAGGAGAGGCAGAGGAGAGGAGGTGGTGAGGAGAGGTGGTGAGGAGGTGGTGAGGAAGGAGGAGTGGAGAGGTAAGAGGGAGAGGTGGTGAGGAATAAAGGGTGGAGGCAGGAGGAGATGGCGAGGCAGAGGCGAGAGAGGTAAGTGAGGAAATGAGGAGGAGGAGGTGAGGAGGTGAGGAGGTGGGTGAGGAGAGGTGATGAGGGGAGAGGCAGAGACAGGAGAGGTGGTGAGGAGAGAGGGGGAGAGGTGGGTGAGGAGAGTGCGGTGAGTGGGAATGGGTGGTGAGGAGAGGCGGCAAGAGGTGGCGAGTGGAATGGGGAGGAAACGATGGGATGGATGATGATGAGCATATGCATGATGATATGCGAGATATGCGGCGAGGATGCGGTGAGATATGCGGCGAGGAATAAGTAAGAAGGGAGATGGAGATGAGGCGAGAGGCGAGAGTGGAGATGGCGGAGAGGTAAGGAGGCGATGGGTGAGGAGGCGTTGGAGGAGAGGTGGTGAGGAGAGGTGGTGAGGAAGAGGGAGGTGAGGGGAGAGGTGGTGAGGAGAGTGGTGAGGGGAAGTGGGTGGTGAGGAGAGGTGGTGATGGGAAGCGGTGGAGGAGATGCAAGGATGGCGATGCGGCGATGCAATGGCGGCGATATGGTAAGCGATGATGATGCGGGCAAGGAAGGAGGAGGAGAGGTGGTGAGGAGGTGGGAGGTGGTGAGGAGAGGCATGAGGAGAGGTGGTGAGAGCAGGGTGGAGAGGTAGAGGTGGCAGAGGAGAGGCAGAGGGGTGGGAGAGGTAAGAGGAGAGAGAGGAGGAGAGGGGTGGAGAGGAGAGGGGAGGAGAGTGTGGCAGAGAGGTGCAGGAGGAGATGAGGGAGGCGGAGGAGGTGAGAGAGGTGGGAGGTGGTAGAGAGGTAAGGGGAGAGGTGTGAGTGGATGAAGAGGTGGGAGGGGAGATGGGAGAGGTGGGAGAGGTGGGAGGGGTGGGAGAGGTAAGGGAGAGGTAGGAGGAGAGGTGGAGGAGAGGTAAGGAGGAGAGGTAAGAGGAGAGGTGAGGAGAGAGGAAGTGGTGAGGTGGTGGAGGAGAGGTGGGAGGAGGAGAGAGTGGTGAGGCAAGGAGGAGAGCAAGGTGAGGAGAGGTGGGAGGTGAAGTAAGGGAGAGGAGAGGTGAGGAGGAGGTGAGGAGGTGAGGAGATGGGAGGAGGAGGTGAGGAGAGGTGGAGGAGAGGTGGTGGTGAGAGGTGGAGAGGGGAGAGGGCAGGGAGGGGAGAGGTGGGAGGAGGTGGTGAGGAATGGGTGGTGAGGAGAGGTGGTGAGGAGAGTGGGTGAGGAGGAGGCGGAGGAGAGTGTGGTGGAGGAGAGTGGTGGGACAATGAGGCGGTGATGATAAGAGATGCATGATGGTAAGGGGTGTGTGAGAGATGGGAGGAAGGTGGAGGAGGTGGTGAGGAGAGGTGGTGAGTGAAGGGGTGGTGGAGGGAGAGGTGGAGGAGGAGGAGGACAAGAGGAATCAAGAGGAGAGGTGGGAGACAGAGGAAAGTGGCAAGAGGAGATGCTGGTGGAGGAGAGGTGTAAGTGAAGATGCGGTGATGAGAGGCAAGGATGCATGATGATAAGATGAAGGCCATGCATGCAAGAGGAGATGTAAGGAGGAAGGTGAGGAGAGGTAGAGGTGGGAGGAGAGAGGAGGTAGGAAGGAGGGAGGTAAGAGGAGAGGTGAGGAAGAGGTGGGAGGAGAGGCAGGAGGAAGGTTGGTGAGGGAGGTGGTGAGGAAAGGTGGTGAGGGAGGCAGGAGGGAAGGTGGTGAGGGAGAGGTGGTGGGAGGGGAGAGGTGGTGGGAGAGCTAACACGTAACTGGGAACGAAATAACTAGG